>NC_141791.1:300000-504381 GCF_054643075.1 Acanthaster planci | reverse complement strand
GTTATATGCCAAAACTTATCTGCCCAAGGTAAATTGAAGTTTCACAGGTAAAGAATTATTTCCGTTCTGTCTTGTTATCGCATAAGTATCTTGGGGGAGGAAGGAACAGGTTCAACCGGCAAAACTGATTTAGTCAAAGGCTTTTATGTTCACATTAAAATATTATCCAAAGCCGTAGTGTCAAATTTAATCATTTTTCTTAACGCTATTTCACGATAAATGGGCCAGTCACACACACATTTCCCCCGTTCAAGAAAATGAAAAAAAATGACAGTTTTGCTGCAAGTCCACTAATTCTGAGAGTTTTAAGCAAGACCTTTTTTAATTCCATTCCTGCCCAATATTCCAAATATGTTTTCCTGTACTAAGTTCAACATTTCACTCGAGTTTGAACAGGGATTTAGTTTTGTGGCAATTGTATAACAAACTTACAAAAGTTTACCTGAGCCATATTAACCCAAATCCCCTGGGGTGTATGTAAAATCGTATTAAAATTGAAGGATTTGGGAGTGTTAAGGTTAAACAGAAGGACAAGTAGCCGAAGGATTGGAACAGGATTTCCATTCCCTGACGTAACTGGGGTACATTTGGCAAGGGGCCTCCGTCAGGGGCTCATTTTTCTGGATGTGGCATTTACTGGGTTCGGTCACTGTTGAAACACTGACGAAGTCGAAGTATCACGAGATCTTTTTCCTTCTTTAATTTTTGAGTAGAAAAGGGGCACACGGGGACACAGGCCACGAGGAGAGAGGGCGTGCTCTCATTCCACCCCCCCAACATACCCCACCCTTATTGCGCAAGCGCTTCCATTCTCAAGACTTCACCCGTTATCGTCTCGATATCCACACTGAGCAAAGGGGACCAGCGAGTCCAGAGACTGGCGCGCATTTTGATGCCCAATGCTGATAAAATAATGGTACATAAAGGTAAAGCAACCGTCTGATTTGCATAAGAAAGCACTTCTGAAAGCCATTCTAATAGCCACATCCTGCGTTCACCTGGGGTTCTGTCTTGCGTGCGTGCCAGTGTGCAGCTAGCTGAACACGTGGGTGTGAAACGTATTCGTTTTCTCGCGGGCAGGGATGACGAAGGACAGTTTAACACCGTCCAGGGTTGCAAAATGTTTTGAGGAAACTTGGCAGTTTATCCCCAGAGGTCTTCGCCATAATCCAGTGACAGTGTCGTGAATGTTTTCTTCAGGATTTCAGAAGAATATTGGGGCCGAAAGTTTCGAGGAGTGTTCTCTGAACGTAAGGTAGGTGTGGTTCATGATTGTACAAAGACTGTGCGGAGGCAAATTGTGCTTTCGGTGTTAACCGTACACGAGGGCCAAGGGCAGACCCAGAACCACTTTTTAGACCCCCTGGAAGGGGCAAGGTAACATTTCACTGTGTGTGATTTCCACATATTGCAGATGCAGCCCCTTTTAAAATTTTCATGGAGAATTTTTGGGGGGAGAAAAGGAAATGAACATTCCAAAACTCTGTAATGAAGGTTGATCTGTCCCTTGGATGCAAGCAATACTCGTAGCAATTTGCGTTTGAGACTTCACGGTCTTGACCAGTTTTTGTTCGTCTTGGTTCCCTGAATTGGTGGCAAACCCATGATTCCGGCCCAGACGGGAATTTACCCCTAAAATAGCTCATAATGTTCAAGGCCCCCCCTAAAGCTCCCCCACCAGGTTGCAGCACACAGGGGACTGGGATTTTAAGGCTAGCAGTTTCAGAGCTAGCAGTTGAAGAACGAGGTGTGGAAAGATTTTACTTTCATACCCCAACCAAAATCGGTTTAGAAGAGCAAAATCTTCAAAAATAACTATTCAGTTGTTCAGAATTACATATATGCGTGGTACAACCTCCATTATACGGAGGACCTTCCTCAGAAAATCTTTGTGCAGTACACAGAAAGAAGTTCTGTTTTGTGTTAGATGTTCTTGGCATATGTACAGTATGGTGACCCAAGTGTTCAAAAGTAGGCCTGTTGCCCAATTAGTCACCGGACTGAAGCCAGGTATTTAGATATAATGCTGAACACAACTGGATAGTTTTCAAAGACTTTGGGGTTCCTGACCAATTCTGGTGGACGTTTTTAAATAAAATCTTTCTGTAGGGGTGTGTTATGTCTGTTTTCAAAAAGCAAAAGACAACCACTACCCAGGATGATGGACTTGGACTTTTTGAAGTCTCAACATTTTGTTGGTGATGATCAACTCCAGCATTTTACAGCACATACAGAAGAATGTATGTTACTAATGCTCAGGGCAACAAGAACTATGTGTGAACAATCAAAGAAAATCCTTCATGTTGAAACAAGTTTCAAAGCAAATCCACATAATTCCTCACTCTAGGGAGTGTGTTATTTGTACCTTCTAAACAACTGCATGTAGTTTAAAGCTCCCATAAGCCTTCAGTATTTAGGGTAATGTTCAGTTAGCTTGCTTTTCATTGGTTGGTGTTATAATTGCAGTGTGTCCATTTTCATTTTGTTTCAGGGGACTGTTGGATGTAATGCCAGGCGGCTGAAATATGGGCGACCTTTGTAGAGACCAGGGGTACAAGATAGCATGTTCACTAAGGTGAGGTAACCATTTGTTGCAGCTGTGAACATGCACAAGACCCCTGGAACGAGAGTCATCAGGGCTGATGGAGGAGAAACATCTTTGGTGTGTTGTTCAAAAGTGCCACTAACGTCTCAAGTAGAGGCCAGGGGTACAAGATAGCATGTTCAGTAAGGTAAGGTAACCATTTGTTGCAGCTATGAACATGCACAAGACCCCTGGAATGCAAGATGTAGCACTGTTCAAGTGGAGTCGTTTCCTGGATTGTTCAGAGTGAGTCAACCAAGCTTTTTATTTTCTTATTCGGCAAGCAAACTTGAATTTTACATGCTTAAGTTATCATTATCTCAGTGATTGTTGGTAATTTTCCAATTATACAAGTCTCTTTTTTCATCATGACCTGTCAAAAACAGATAATGAACTTCACCGTACGTTACCGTACCAATGTCATCCGACATGAGGAATGTCCAATTTTTCAATTTGGACTAAGCATGGCTTGTATATCATGCTGCAAAATTGATAATGTTCTTCATTGAAACTACTTGTGTACATATGTGTTCAGTTTTTTCAACTGTATGATTCAAGTTTGCTTGAAGTTTGAAAACATTCTTTGTGATTGTGTGGGTTGGTGGTGGGTGTGTGGTGTGCTTGTGTGGGGTGGAGGTTTTCCTACAGGTCATCGGCTCAAATAGAGCATGTCATCGGCTCAAATTGAGCATGTTCTGTGAGACTTCTGTATAGGACTGTGGGATCATCTATATCCCGATGTCCTCAAGATGGATGATGGGATCTTTTATATCCCTATATCCCCAACACAAGACCAGCAGGACTATGGGATCTGTTATATTCCTATGTCCATCCAGAGGCTCACCTTCAAGTGCACCACTGTAGGGCATAGGTACTTCCCCTATAGGGACTTTTTTTTTAGAACATGACAGGGCTTTTTTGCTCTTAGTTCAGTTGGGATCTGTTATATCCCTCTGAAAACTCGAGACTATGGGATCTCCTATATCCCTATGTCGTTAGGGCTTAGGTGGGTGCGGCGATACCAATTAAAAATTGGGGCTCGCTCCAATTTGCGAGAAGTGCGGCGATGTAATTGGAGTTTGCTGGGGGGCCCCAATGCGAGACGTGCGGCAGAAACCCAGCACATGGCGAAAGGGGTCGGCAGTGCCTGCCGAGAGGCACGGACCCTAGCAGCGGCCCGGAAACCCCGCGGTTGTCGATGTTAAAGGTGCAGGTAGTTGCATCTCTGGGGTGTCTCTTCGGAGGCACTCCAATAGAGGTGTGGCCCTGTTATTAGAGTCGGCAAACGCTGCTACGTCCTTTCATCCCCCCGGGGGTGGGAGGGCGGCACGTGATGTAAGCTAGGGCACTCTCCTTCGGGAGGGCGGACCGGACAGTGGCAGTGTGGCGTGCCGTAAGGGGCTGCCCTCTGTCCAGCGATGGGCCCGATGATGCCGAAAGCGTGCGGGGCTGGTATCCTGGGACCTTCACGTGGTGGCCCTGTTTTCACTAACCTTACCAGGATGTTTATTGATTTATTTGCCTGCTCTCAAATTTATTTTTACTTTTACTCATGTCACATTTTTTCAAATTATTTCAACTGTTTTTAGCTTCATTTGAAATCCTTGAAGATACACCATTCAAATTTGGAACACTCTTCTCTTTTTGCAAAACTCTTTTTTCCATTAATTATAGTAAAATTGATTGATTATAGATTGACTATAGTAAAACATGCTTTAAGCCAAATTGTGTTTCCAAAACCTTGGGTTTGACACATTTCACAACCAATTTTCAACCCAATGAAATTCATATACAACAATGTGTCTCTGAAGATCACAGTGCAAAACTAAACAAAGAAAAGGAATTGTTTCAAACACGTGCCCCTTTCACATTTTTTCTTGATGTAACAAACATTTTCTTATGATTTATCCCAAGCCAAGTCCACCTGTTGATTTACTAGAAGAGAAAGATGACGGGAAACTCATGACCATCCAGGAAGATGTGTTGGTAGCAATGCTGAGGGCTATAGTACTGGATCTAATGGAAGGTAAATCCAATATACTCAGCCTCGATAGTCTCAAAATTCCATCCAGGACCGTACTTATCTTTTGTTACATTACATAATTCTCTCCTTTCACTAGATTTTCTTGATCTAATTTGTACCTCCATTTTTATTTGTGGTTTATCCTAATAGATCAGTGAACTGCCAGGCTCTTGAACAGATGAGATGGGACAACCAGCCAGCAACTGGTCAGGAAGCTGATGTCTGTGACAGTGTTTGAGTGAAGGTAAGGCTGTGAAAGGCATTTTGTATACCGAAAATTGGGGAGTTTGAAAGTGGATAAGACTCACTTGAGCTCCAGATATTGTTCCTTTAGTCTGGTTATGGCAGTGACAGATTATGACAGTGACAAGAGTCTTCAAGTTCCATCATGAGATTTATGTTTGACTTCCAGGGTAGTCCCAAACCAGGATCCTTGAAATGATCCTTTACCATCGAACCTCATGAATAAGAGATCCTTCAGACTTGGCAAATTAGCTTGTTGAATAGGAACCTTGTATTATCAGGAATAAAGGACGAAAAACAAAGGATTAAGACCTGGAAATTTTTATAAGCAAAATCTTGTATTAACTGTGCTCTTATTAACGAGGTACAACTGCACTTTGTAAAAATTTCTTTTCCCTTGCTTTTTCCGTCCATTATGTTAATTTTCTGTGCTCCTTTTTTTGTAGCGTCTGGTCTTGGTAGATGGCATGCCATTCTAGAGCATTTAGCAGCTGAAGAAACCTCTGGCAGCTGGAGTGATACAACCATACCATGATGTCCTTAACAGTCTTGAATACTAGCCACTTTTTAGTTTGTTATTGAGTGGAAATCATGTAACACGCATTGTGTTAACTTTGTATGTAGTTAACTTGTCCCACTGGGATACAATTCATTTTGCTCTGACGGCAACCATGGTAATATGTTGGCAAAGGAAGCTTATTTCAATCTTTATCAAGCTGGATTTAGTATTCAGATTTCCATCTTGCCAGTTTCTTACATGATTAACTACAGTACTTCTCATGGCTGTGATTCAATTCCTTTGGCTTTTATTTTCACAATAAATTAAGCACTTATTTTAAACTTGTTCTTGCTTGAAGACATGCCCTCATCCTTACATTGGCCTTTTCATCAGTGAATTGTTTGAAGATGTCATTTTTATATCCACTGATATTTATTAGTTGCATTATCTTTCCAGTTGATGGTGAAATTGGTAACTGTGTGAACTTCCGAACTAAATGCACATGTTGGTCTGCAGAAATGTTTGGTATTCTTAAAAGTTTGGCTTTTGATAAAATGCTGCCTGCAATGACTTCCAATTTGCTAACCCTCTTCCTCATTGCTATCTAGATTTCAACTTCAGTGTTCATATTTTAAAAACTTTGTTTCTGTGAAATCTTGAGTTTAGCGTACTACAGCAAATGGGATCAGAAACAAAACGTAATTTTTCAACAACTGAATGGACTTTGTTTACAATATTCAAATTGTGTATATATGGTCAATTCTGAAATAAATGTTTCATAAGGAATTCTTTGCTGTTGCATTAAGTCATTTCTTTGCATTAAATTATATTCAGGAATTGCAATTGCTTTTCTGTCGTGAAGGCTAACCCCTTGATGTTTTAATCAATTTGGGTCAAAAAATTCCGAGTGCTGAATTTGCTTCAAACTGGCATAAAAAGATACCTGCAACTCCTTGGAACACATTCTGAGTCGTCTACAAGCATTTTGGAGAGGTTTGAAGAAAATTCAAAATTTGGTCCAAATTTTATAAAAATGCAAGGCTAACCCCTTGCCATTTTTGTCAATTTGGGTCAAAAAATTCTGAGTTCTGAATTTGCTTCAATCTTGCATAAAAGACGCTTCTTTCTCCCGGGAACACATTCTGAGTCATCTACAAGCATTTTGGAAAGGTTTCAAGAAATTCAAAATTTGGTCAAAATTTTATAAAAATGCAAGGCTAATTAACCCCTTGCTGTTTTTATCAATTTGGGTCAAAAATTCCGAGTTCTGAATTTGCTTCAATCTTGCATAAAAGACGCTTCTTTCTCCCGGGAACACATTCTGAGTCATCTACAAGCATTTTGGAGAGGTTTCAAGAAATTCAAAATTTGGTCAAAATTTTATAAAAATGCAAGGCTAACCCCTTGCTGTTTTTATCAATTTCGGTCAAAAAATTTGAAATTCTGAATTTGCTTCAATCTTGCATAAAAGACGCTTCTTTCTCCCGGGAACACATTCTGAGTCATCTACAAGCATTTTGGAGAGGTTTGAAGAAAATTCAAAATTTGGTCAAATTTTTATAAAAATGCAAGGTTAACCCCTTGCTGTTTTTATCAATTTTGGTCAAAAAATTCTGAGTTCTGAATTTGCTTGAAACTTGCATAAAAGACGCTTCTTTCTCCCGGGAACACATTCTGAGTCATCTACAAGCATTTTGGAGAGGTTTCAAGAAATTCAAAATTTGGTCAAAATTTTATAAAAATGCAAGGCTAACCCCTTGCTGTTTTTATCAATTTCGGTCAAAAAATTTGAAATTCTGAATTTGCTTCAATCTTACATAAAAGACGCTTCTTTCCCTTGGAACACATTCTGAGTCATCTACAAGCATTTTGGAGAGGTTTGAAGAAAATTCAAAATTTGGTCAAAATTTTATAAAAATGCAAGGCTAACCCCTTGCTGTTTTTATCAATTTTGGTCAAAAAATTCTGAGTTCTGAATTTGCTTCAATCTTGCATAAAAGACGCTTCTTTCTCCCGGGAACACATTCTGAGTCATCTACAAGCATTTTGGAGAGGTTTGAAGAAAATTCAAAATTTGGTCAAATTTTTATAAAAATGCAAGGCTAACCCCTTGCTGTTTTTATCAATTTGGGTCAAAAAATTCTGAGTTCTGAATTTGCTTCAATCTTGCATAAAAGACGCTTCTTTCTCCCGGGAACACATTCTGAGTCATCTACAAGCATTTTGGAGAGGTTTGAAGAAAATTCAAAATTTGGTCCAAATTTTATAAAAATGCAAGGCTAACCCCTTGCTGTTTTTATCAATTTGGGTCAAAAAATTCCGAGTTCTGAATTTGCTTCAATCTTGCATAAAAGACGCTTCTTTCTCCCGGGAACACATTCTGAGTCATCTACAAGCATTTTGGAGAGGTTTCAAGAAATTCAAAATTTGGTCAAAATTTTATAAAAATGCAAGGCTAGCCCCTTGCTGTTTTTTATCAATTTCGGTCAAAAAATTTGAAATTCTGAATTTGCTTCAATCTTGCATAAAAGACGCTTCTTTCTCCCGGGAACACATTCTGAGTCATCTACAAGCATTTTGGAGAGGTTTGAAGAAAATTCAAAATTTGGTCAAAATTTTATAAAAATGCAAGGCTAACCCCTTGCTGTTTTTATAAATTTTGGTCAAAAAATTCTGAGTTCTGAATTTGCTTCAATCTTGCATAAAAGACGCTTCTTTCTCCCGGGAACACATTCTGAGTCATCTACAAGCATTTTGGAGAGGTTTGAAGAAAATTCAAAATTTGGTCCAAATTTTATAAAAAGGCAAGGCTAACCCCTTGCTGTTTTTATCAATTTGGGTCAAAAAATTCCGAGTTCTGAATTTGCTTGAAACTTGCATAAAAGATGCTTCTTTCTCCCGGGAACACATTCTGAGTCATCTACAAGCATTTTGGAGAGGTTTCAAGAAATTCAAAATTTGGTCAAAATTTTATAAAAATGCAAGGCTAACCCCTTGCTGCTTTTATCAATTTGGGTCAAAAAATTTGAAATTCTGAATTTGCTTCAATCTTGCATAAAAGACGCTTCTTTCTCCTTGGAACACATTCTGAGTCATCTACAAGCATTTTGGAGAGGTTTGAAGAAAAGTCAAAATTTGGTCAAAATTTTATAAAAATGCAAGGCTAACCCCTTGCTGTTTTTATCAATTTCGGTCAAAAAATTCCGAGTTCTGAATTTGCTTGAAACTTGCATAAAAGACGCTTCTTTCTCCCGGGAACACATTCTGAGTCATCTACAAGCATTTTGGAGAGGTTTGAAGAAAATTCAAAATTTGGTCAAATTTTTATAAAAATGCAAGGCTAACCCCTTGTTGTTTTTATCAATTTGGGTCAAAAAATTCTGAGTGCTGAATTTGCTTCAATCTGGCATAAAATGATACCTGCAACTCCCTGGAACACATTCTGAGTCATCTACAAGCATTTTGGAGAGGTTTGAAGAAAATTCAAAATTTGGTCCAAATTTTATAAAAATGCAAGGCTAACCCCTTGCTGTTTTTATCAATTTCGGTCAAAAAATTTGGAGTTCTGAATTTACTTGAAACTTGCATAAAAGACGCTTCTTTCTCCTTGGAACACATTCTGAGTCATCTACAAGCATTTTGGAGAGGTTTGAAGAAAATTCAAAATTTGGTCAAAATTTTATAAAAATGCAAGGCTAACCCTTTGCTGTTTTTATCAATTTGGGTCAAAAATTCTGAGTGCTGAATTTGCTTCAATCTTGCATAAAAGACGCTTCTTTCTCCCGGGAACACATTCTGAGTCATCTACAAGCATTTTGGAGAGGTTTGAAGAAAAGTCAAAATTTGGTCAAAATTTTATAAAAATGCAAGGCTAACCCCTTGCTGTTTTTATCAATTTGGGTCAAAAAATTCTGAGTTCTGAATTTGCTTCAATCTTGCATAAAAGACGCTTCTTTCTCCCGGGAACACATTCTGAGTCATCTACAAGCATTTTGGAGAGGTTTGAAGAAAATTCAAAATTTGGTCCAAATTTTATAAAAATGCAAGGCTAACCCCTTGCTGTTTTTATCAATTTGGGTCAAAAAATTCCGAGTTCTGAATTTGCTTCAATCTTGCATAAAAGACGCTTCTTTCTCCCGGGAACACATTCTGAGTCATCTACAAGCATTTTGGAGAGGTTTCAAGAAATTCAAAATTTGGTCAAAATTTTATAAAAATGCAAGGCTAACCCCTTGCTGTTTTTTATCAATTTCGGTCAAAAAATTTGAAATTCTGAATTTGCTTCAATCTTGCATAAAAGACGCTTCTTTCTCCTTGGAACACATTCTGAGTCATCTACAAGCATTTTGGAGAGGTTTGAAGAAAATTCAAAATTTGGTCAAAATTTTATAAAAATGCAAGGCTAACCCCTTGCTGTTTTTATCAATTTTGGTCAAAAAATTCTGAGTTCTGAATTTGCTTCAATCTTGCATAAAAGACGCTTCTTTCTCCCGGGAACACATTCTGAGTCATCTACAAGCATTTTGGAGAGGTTTGAAGAAAATTCAAAATTTGGTCCAAATTTTATAAAAATGCAAGGCTAACCCCTTGCTGTTTTTATCAATTTCGGTCAAAAAATTTGGAGTTCTGAATTTACTTGAAACTTGCATAAAAGACGCTTCTTTCTCCTTGGAACACATTCTGAGTCATCTACAAGCATTTTGGAGAGGTTTGAAGAAAATTCAAAATTTGGTCCAAATTTTATAAAAATGCAAGGCTAACCCCTTGCTGTTTTTATCAATTTGGGTCAAAAATTCCGAGTTCTGAATTTGCTTCAATCTTGCATAAAAGACGCTTCTTTCTCCCGGGAACACATTCTGAGTCATCTACAAGCATTTTGGAGAGGTTTGAAGAAAAGTCAAAATTTGGTCAAAATTTTATAAAAATGCAAGGCTAACCCCTTGCTGTTTTTATCAATTTGGGTCAAAAAATTCCGAGTTCTGAATTTGCTTGAAACTTGCATAAAAGACGCTTCTTTCTCCCGGGAACACATTCTGAGTCATCTACAAGCATTTTGGAGAGGTTTCAAGAAATTCAAAATTTGGTCAAAATTTTATAAAAATGCAAGGCTAACCCCTTGCTGTTTTTATCAATTTGGGTCAAAAAATTTGAAATTCTGAATTTGCTTCAATCTTGCATAAAAGACGCTTCTTTCTCCTTGGAACACATTCTGAGTCATCTACAAGCATTTTGGAGAGGTTTGAAGGAAAGTCAAAATTTGGTCAAAATTTTATAAAAATGCAAGGCTAACCCCTTGCTGTTTTTATCAATTTCGGTCAAAAAATTCCGAGTTCTGAATTTGCTTGAAACTTGCATAAAAGACGCTTCTTTCTCCCGGGAACACATTCTGAGTCATCTACAAGCATTTTGGAGAGGTTTGAAGAAAATTCAAAATTTGGTCAAATTTTTATAAAAATGCAAGGCTAACCCCTTGTTGTTTTTATCAATTTGGGTCAAAAAATTCTGAGTGCTGAATTTGCTTCAATCTGGCATAAAATGATACCTGCAACTCCCGGGAACACATTCTGAGTCATCTACAAGCATTTTGGAGAGGTTTGAAGAAAATTCAAAATTTGGTCCAAATTTTATAAAAATGCAAGGCTAACCCCTTGCTGTTTTTATCAATTTCGGTCAAAAAATTTGGAGTTCTGAATTTACTTGAAACTTGCATAAAAGACGCTTCTTTCTCCTTGGAACACATTCTGAGTCATCTACAAGCATTTTGGAGAGGTTTGAAGAAAATTCAAAATTTGGTCAAAATTTTATAAAAATGCAAGGCTAACCCTTTGCTGTTTTTATCAATTTGGGTCAAAAATTCTGAGTGCTGAATTTGCTTCAATCTTGCATAAAAGACGCTTCTTTCTCCCGGGAACACATTCTGAGTCATCTACAAGCATTTTGGAGAGGTTTGAAGAAAAGTCAAAATTTGGTCAAAATTTTATAAAAATGCAAGGCTAACCCCTTGCTGTTTTTATCAATTTCGGTCAAAAAATTCCGAGTTCTGAATTTGCTTGAAACTTGCATAAAAGACGCTTCTTTCTCCCGGGAACACATTCTGAGTCATCTACAAGCATTTTGGAGAGGTTTCAAGAAATTCAAAATTTGGTCAAAATTTTATAAAAATGCAAGGCTAACCCTTTGCTGTTTTTATCAATTTCGGTCAAAAAATTTGAAATTCTGAATTTGCTTCAATCTTACATAAAAGACGCTTCTTTCCCTTGGAACACATTCTGAGTCATCTACAAGCATTTTGGAGAGGTTTGAAGAAAAGTCAAAATTTGGTCAAAATTTTATAAAAATGCAAGGCTAACCCCTTGCTGTTTTTATCAATTTCGGTCAAAAAATTCCGAGTTCTGAATTTGCTTGAAACTTGCATAAAAGATGCTTCTTTCTCCCGGGAATACATTCTGAGTCATCTACAAGCATTTTGGAGAGGTTTCAAGAAATTCAAAATTTGGTCAAAATTTTATAAAAATGCAAGGCTAACCCCTTGCTGTTTTTATCAATTTCGGTCAAAAAATTTGAAATTCTGAATTTGCTTCAATCTTGCATAAAAGACGCTTCTTTCTCCCGGGAACACATTCTGAGTCATCTACAAGCATTTTGGAGAGGTTTGAAGAAAATTCAAAATTTGGTCAAAATTTTATAAAAATGCAAGGCTAACCCCTTGCTGTTTTTATCAATTTTGGTCAAAAAATTCCGAGTTCTGAATTTGCTTCAACTTGCATAAAAGACGCTTCTTTCTCCCGGGAACACATTCTGAGTCATCTACAAGCATTTTGGAGAGGTTTGAAGAAAAGTCAAAATTTGGTCCAAATTTTATAAAAATGCAAGGCTAACCCCTTGCTGTTTTTATCAATTTGAGTCAAAAAATTCAGAGTTCTGAATTTGCTTGAAACTTGCATAAAAGACGCTTCTTTCTCCCGGGAACACATTCTGAGTCATCTACAAGCATTTTGGAGAGGTTTGAAGAAAATTCAAAATTTGGTCAAATTTTTATAAAAATGCAAGGCTAACCCCTTGTTGTTTTTATCAATTTGGGTCAAAAAATTCTGAGCGCTGAATTTGCTTCAATCTTGCATAAAATGATACCTGCAACTCCCTGGAACACATTCTGAGTCATTTGGAGAGGTTTGAAGAAAATTCAAAATTTGG
Source organism: Acanthaster planci (assembly GCF_054643075.1). NCBI lineage: Eukaryota > Metazoa > Echinodermata > Asteroidea > Valvatida > Acanthasteridae > Acanthaster > Acanthaster planci. Next base: position 491,838 of record NC_141791.1, on the reverse strand, counting down.
TCAAATTTTTATAAAAATGCAAGGCTGACCCCTTGTTGTTTTTATCAATTTGGGTCGAAAAATTCTGAGTGCTGAATTTGCTTCAATCTTGCATAAAATGATACCTGCAACTCCCTGGAACACATTCTGAGTCATCTACAAGCATTTTGGAGAAGTTTGAAGAAAATTCAAAATTTGGTCAAAATTTTATAAAAATGCAAGGCTAACCCCTTGCTGTTTGCATAATTTTGGATACAAAAATTTCGAGTAATGAATTTGCTTGAAACTTGCTTTACTCTCCAACTATATGGGCACAATTGCATTAACATGTTTGTTAGACCTTGGAATGCATTCTGAGCCATCTAAAAGCAGTTTCAGGGATTTGACTTCGAAAACTGAAAATTAATTTCTAGTATCATTTTATACCCAGCTCGTCTTGTACAAAAGAGGAAACCTCACTCAAAATGAATGTGTATATTATTGATTTAACATGACCCTTTATAAATATCTTTTCTGGATTTTGCAGGACGAGGCATCATTTCACACATTTTTGAAATTCTATGCAATAAACCAATACAAATGATACACAAATCACCTTCGTGGTTGGTAAAGACTATTATGTTCAAGAATATTTCATGAAAATTCATTCTGGTGAATGATAACCAATCCTTGGATTCACACTGTATGACCAATTCGGTATAATCCGCAGATTGCAAGCAGCGCATGACCCAGCTAGTCTCTCCAGAATTCTGCAAGTGTAATTGTCAATAACATACATGTACATGTACAACACGTACATAACTTGATTACACCTGCCTGCCTGTGTTCATTACTATGAAATACTATAGTCATCAGATTCCTTGGAAAGCAAACCATGTCATAAAACTGACAAACCATCTTGCTAGTTTTTGCAGTTTTCTGATACTCCTACGGACCAATGACAAATTTTAATTCAATGCAAAGTGCAGAGGCACCCTGAACGCTTCCCCATAAATGTTGACTGATTTTCCTCTTTAAACACTGAGTACACAAGCAAATGATTACTAGCAAGAGGAACTATACAGCTTAACGTCAGGATAGAAAATGCAATCAGTGTTTGTCCAGGGAACTGTATCTTTGGTTATGTTTATTTAGAGAACTTACTGTATTGTTTCTTTCGTATGAACAGTCAACAGTAGCACTGCTTCCTTATTTTGGTACAAGTGTTTAAAAGAGGTAACCTACCTCATGGAAATAAATGAATGTTTCAAAAGACACTAATCACAAAAAAATCACAAGTACAGTGGTTTGTAGGAAATTAATTGACCAATTTGTCAGTGTTATTTCTTGACTACATACATTACAGTGCAGGCCAATAACAAAATGTGTTTATTTAAAACTTTCTGATCATCAGCACAGCGATAACGAGGACAAAAACAAATAGGGTGGGTTGTAATTTGTAGAACAAATCAAAAGTAGCTGAAACACAAAATTACATGTCCTTGCGTACTTTGCTGTGTTACACTAGGCTCTGCCTAAAACAACTCAAATGAATCAAAAACGAGAGAAGTTGAGAGAAAATTGAAATCACAAAAAAAGCAAATGAAATGCTGCTGAGGGTAGTCATGGTGTCCACTAGAAGAAGCCGGTTAACTACAGGGAAGTCATGTTTGCAAAATATGAACAGGATTCATTAAATGTTCAATCTGGCTTACCAATAGGAAAATGTGCTGGAAAAAGAAAAAAACTCAACAGAAAATGCACTTGGACAGGGCTGTAGATATAATCCATTATCTGATAAAAACTAACAATTCAACAAAAGTATGTCATGTGCAGGGCCCTTCTTCAAGGCTGATATTCATTTAGGTACAATGGCCTTCCAACCCAGCAACACCATTCTCACCATGAAGTTTCCATTACAAACCGCCCACACATTGTGTCAAGCTACACACAGAACTTGTGAAAGCCAAAGACAGAGAAAATATATATTGTAAAGTTACTTTGGACATCAAATCAAAAACGAAAAATGGTATAAAGCGAATAATTTGGAAGATCCTTTTTAGGAACTACTTTTAAGAAAACCTTTTGAGTTTTTATACAAGCTGAAAGTTAATTGTTTTTACCTTCATGGTCATCTGTCAGAAGTGAAATAATTTCAACAATTCAAAAGGAAAAATGGTTAGGTCACAAGACCGTAAAATACTTGCCATATTTTTCCAAGTTGAAGCTTGAAATGATTCCGTGCATGGGTGCAACACCGGAAGTAACCAATTAACCTAGGCATCATATTACTGTATCATGCATTACACTACAGATGTATTTTCAATGCCTAAAATTTTATTACACATTTAATAAATTTACCATCTATCAAATAAAGTTGGTTTTCATATGAAGTGTTCAACGAAACTTGTTCCCTTGTAAAACACAACTGGACTACTTCCTTGTTGAAAGTACAATTCTAGGTTCATTTGTCGCTGAAGAGAAAGGCTTTCTTATTAGTAAATGCGCGTAGTCAGCTCAGGATGAATGGCAGTTTTTATATTTAACCCTCTATACTTAAAGGTCAGACTCTCTGTTGAAAAATGCAATCAATTAAGTATGCATTTGCACCTTCATTCATACCACAAAACACAATGCACTTGCTGCACTGGACCATACACATACATGGATATAAAGAATAAATCATACAGTGGGGAGAACTGGACAGGTCGTTAGTTCAAAATAGAGGCTGTATTTTACTGTGAAGGTTTCACTGTGCGTGAAAAATGGAGAGGCGATGAAGAAACTACAAACAAATGTGCTATAAGAATTAAATATCAAGAAAAACAAATTCCCCAAATGGCACATAATTTGACTCTGGCCAGACTGGCAAATTGCAATGGAACAAGACTAAGATGGCCAGGAGACTGGTTTGCTTTCATACATGTACATGTATGCCAGCAAAATACCTTGGAAAACCAGTTCCAGAAGAAAAGTCAGTATTTCCACTCAAAGCAAAAAGGAAGTTAGGGGAAAAGCGAGGAGTATTTGTGTATCTGAGGGCACACCCATGAACAAGTACATGTCTCTATATGACCTAGTATCAACTTTGTCAGGTGACTTTAGAAGACTGGTTAGTAGTTACCCTCTTATCTTTTCTGGCCACGCACGGCAGCTTCCAATATCCATCAAGATCAGACAATCAGTAAATCATTGGTACACTCTTTGCACCTCAAAACCACATTCCAGTGTCTGTATCAAGGAAGTGTACATGTACATTGTACCTATCTCCGTCAATATTGCATAAACCATTTGTTGGATTTTAGTTAGATTAATAATTTTATGTTTGGCATGCATTTTATTAAAAAAAAATCCTTTTTTGATTAGAATACTCAGCATAATTTTAATAGACAAAGCTTTTGCCATACTAAACTAACTATATGTACTTTTCTGATGTCAAAATTACTGACGAATACTAATTACCCCTTGCTAGATTAATTGGACGTAAAGTAATAATTGACAAAATCTAAGGCAGCAACAGAAGCTAAAAATCACACCAAACAAACAAAAAAATGTACATGTGCCAAAGCTTTATGCCTCACTGTGAAATCTGTGCAAAGCCATCTCAAAGTGAGAAAGGCACAATTAAAGAATGAAGTCACTGGTGACTGACTTGTAGTTTTCACCAAAAATATTGGGGATCTTTATACTTGAAACCTCAATCTGTAGATTAGGTACATGTAGATTACATGTACAGACTGAATGTGTATAGCTTGGTAGGTCATTTTTGCTTGTTTTTCTCTTGGACAGCTCTAGCAACTCATCTGTATCCTTGTCTGTATCTGTGATAGAAGCTGGTTAATATTTTTCCCACTAAAGCTTGAAGTGTTCAAAAATTGGTTAATATGAAAGTTTATTTGAGAGTGGACATAAGGTCCTACTCGGCCTAAGACATATCTCGCGATATGTCAAACGTTGTAAGCTATTGGTGAATAGCCTCCCATTTTTTCCTTCTAAAAATATCCTCCTAACCGCTATGAGATGTTTCGTATAAACTTTAATCCGTCTGAACGGGCTAATTCAGGTTTTCCATTGCCTGACAACATCCTGTCTCATTTTTTGCCGAGATGGACAAAATCTGAATGGTCTTATCCATATACAGTCGTCTTTCTCATAATGGCATACTACTATAGACGGTATAAATCTCCACCATTCTGCACCAATAGCTTACAACGTTTGACATATCACGAGATATATTTTAGGCTGAGTAGGACCTTATGTCCACTCTCAAATAAACTCATCTGTATCTGTGATAGAAGCTGGTTAATATTTTACCCACTAAAACTGTTCAGAAACTGGCGACTATGAAAGTATTGATACAAAATATGTCTTTGTGGGTCAGTTAGTAGAAACAAAGATTGAAGACCTATGCACACAGCACATCTGTGTTACTCAAAAGCATCGTATGTAGTAGTAGGGTCCAATACTCTAACGACACCTGATCCTAGCGACTTGTCCCAAAGCAGATAAGCCAATATCCCTACGGCTTCTCACCTAGTTCCTATCCTACATGCCTATAATTACTTGCAACTTGCAATGTCAAGTAACACGCTCAGGTGTTTGAGACACTGAATCAAAGTCCTCCACTAAAGTCAAAGCCAAAACATGTACGTACAAAATGTCACGAAAAAAAAGCACCAATGGTGAATGAATGCACTAAGAACTTGCAGATCAAACAAACTAATAAGTAGACTGGGCAAGTCAAGTGAAAAGAAAGTGCGTACACAGTGGATATTTCCCCCTTTTTTAGGTGTACAATTTGTATACGTGCATTTTGGTCCAACGAATTGCAGTATGCTGCTCAAATTACAACAGCAAAAATCAATGAAAAATTAGAAATTGTTTGGTCAGAAACAAAACGGTAGGACACCAGACCTTTTGAAAGGAAGAGGATTTTGATGGTTTTCATGAAGGTAAACCTTTGAGCTGTTATTTATTTGGATTTTAAATTACCTCCCTTAAATTTGACATTGTTTTAAGAAAGTAAGCTTCAAACAAATTGGATAATAAACACTGATTATTTCAGGGACAAATCTGGTACAATTTCAAGTTGGAAAAGAGAGAAAGATGGGACAGTGTGATTTTTTGACAATTTAGAAGGATTCACTTTTAACCAAGTACCACAGATTTTAAATTGAATTTAGTCTTCAATAAGTTTACTTTTTAAATGTAGTTAACCACCAACACTGAGGTTGTAGTTCATGGGAGGTAAAATAACAGACCTAAACCAAAAAAAAAACTTTTTTTAATGACAGGCCTTGAATTCAAACAAAATCAATACAATGTTTCTTTGTAATAAAATTTGAAAATTTTAAAAGGTAATTTACAATGTACATCATCATCCCACTGACAAAAAAATACACAGAGAATGCAACCAGCTCTTTAAAAATCAGGACCAGGGGAAACACCTTAATTGAGGAGTCACATGATTCAATTCATCGGCATTCAGTCGGCATTCAATTTACAGAGATGTGTGTGGAAATGCGCACTCCTCCCAAGTCTCTCAGCATTCTGGTGTACAAGAAATTGTACAGAAATACACAGATTCAAAAATGCACTCGCCTCCAAGGACATGGTACGCTTTCTGATATGCATTTGCCCATCATGTTACGTCACGTGAAAAACCTCTATCTGTAGTTGTCCTTACTAGAATGAGACAGCTTCACAAGACCATGTCTCAAAACCTCTTCCATATCAGCAAAATGTGACACATTTCTTCACTAAAACAATGTCTTCTTTTTGATGTAGGAAAGTTGTATTGGGGCAAGCCACAAAAAAAACCACAAAATGTTTTTCTAACAGATGAAACTTTGTTCCTGAACATTGTGACGATTTTCTGGTGACTTTACTCCTCTTCCACGAAAATTAGCCCACATCGTGTCCATATTTTCTACGAGCATCCTGAATCCTACAGAATCTAAGTCTCTTTATGTTCCTGCTTGAACAACCAAATCCAAACCAATTTTGCCCAATGCTGGTTATCACTGAATCAACCCAAGTTATTAATGCAGCCAAAATGAATTTACAGTTGCCATACAAATCCAGTTTCAACCAAATACAAAATTAACTACTTTGGAGGATCAAAATCTTCAATGAATTCATAGAATGCTTAAACCATTAGATTCTAATCTCAAGTGAGGTATTTTCCCCTTGAGCTTCAAGAATTTTCATTAACTTTTGTACCAGCAATCCAAACTCAATAACATCCCCATAGTTCAACAGGTGCACTTTGAAAACTTTCTTTCTGATTTTGGATGGAGCTGGTTACAGATAATTTACTTGGACAGAAGACGAGAAGGGAGAAGGGCTTGCCTGGAATTTATTTGAGTCTGTAGCCTCCCTTGATTTTCAGGTACATGCGATCCAAACCCCTCGTCTTAAACCAACCGTACTCCAAGTCAGCGTCTGAATACTTGGTCTCTTGATAGACTGGTTCCTGTTTCCAGTTCTCTAGATACTCCTTCAATCGGCCGTATTTATCTTCATCTGGGATTTCATAACCCTGCAGAGACAGACAGACAACATTTGTTTAAAGCAAAGTTTTCAACCCTAACAGTTTTCCGTAAAATTTGGCTTGCAGTAGTCAGTACTATAAAATACTAAGTAATAGTCTGAGCCTGAAGGACCTAGCGCTACAGATTACTACTTCTGGCTAGGTTACTTCCATTGAACTCGTACAGAGAAAAATAAAGTCATGCATTCATAGTGCAACAGCACTGTATGGTTCATTGTCTTATCTACTGAATTTATTGGTTTCAGAGAATAATAAGGTCATGTCCTCTTACAAGCGACAGTACTGAATACTACATTTTACAACTAAGCAGAACTTAGAAGTACTTTGTAGTATTCGGGCTGTTAGGGTTAGTAGCATTTAAGCGATCATAAGAAAGAGGACTTTGCTTCAAGAACAAGTGAGAAAATAGTGCAACTGAAAGGAAAAATAAATAAAGCAATCCTTTTCTTTCTAAAACACACGGAGAGGTTTATCCAAAAAATAAATACTTCCAGGAGAATGTTTACACAATTGGCCAACCTACACATGGATGTTACTCATTGTGAGCTTTTCAGTCCAACATAAACAAAACTGGGTAACCTCAAACTTTGTGAAGGAAATAAAACTGATGATACTAAAACCTGAAACTAAGAATCCAAATTTTTACAAGCTGATTTTTTTTCAAAGTTGCCTGTGTGGCATTAAGCTGTAATCCTTCCACTGACTGGACATGATTTACCTTGAACATTTTGCCAGCCACTACAACATGGTGAAGTTTGGGTAGAATACGAAGGTCAGGTTGCGTTAGCTTGTCTCCGTCTAAGAATCTATGACCACTCTCCTTCAGTGCTTTGTTCAACTTTTCCAATTCTCTGTCCAGGGCATTCTTCATCTCTGCCTCTCTGTTGGGATTGGTGTTTTTCAAGTACCTGCAGGAAAATAGAAAACACAGGCATCACTGAAATGAATGCAAAACAAATCAATGCATTTAGAAGGTAACAGCTGCAGGCACAACCGGAAACTACGCTGTCAGATATTGACTCAAAGATTCTCTAGGACAACATTCCAGATTGGAATCTCTTGAAATAAGTATGACAAGTATATTACTTGAATACTGGATGAATTTTTAATTGTGAATTATCTGACAATCTCTTGCTCCAAGCACCACACCACCAATTGCTGACAACAGTCTATACTCACCCTGTAAACTTCCTGTAGAGATCAATTCCAACTTGTGTCAAACTTGTCTTCTTCGGTATGAGGCAAGGTTCCTTGAAGACCTGTTCCAGGTAGTCTACAATGGTTTGTACGTCGGAGATAACTCGATCTCCAACAGGGTCCACAAGACAAGGAAGTTTGTTTACTGTAGAGGTGGGAAGAAATAGCTCTCAAGCTTTATGGAAGATACAATACCATGAATGCAATTGACTACGGTTTAGCTTTGGTGATAGTTGCTTACAACGTTCAGACAAAACCAACGACAAAAAATCTCCACTTTCCTTGACCCTCAAAATTACTAGCCAAGAAACTCATTGCAGAAAAATGGTCTATGGATAATTAAGGCAATTAAATTAAGAAATTTAACCCACTTTTTGTTTCAGGTACACCTATCTTTACAATACAACCAACAAGTCAGAATACATGTGTAGCTGAATAACTTGTATCTTATCCGTAAGTGATCCAGAGATAAAGACAAGACAAAAGTTGTTTGGGATCAAAAATAGAGGAAATCAACTTCAAGGACTGTCTCTCTACTCCATTAATGTTTATTCTGAATAAACCCCAGCCCTGCTAAACCTGTGATATCATCTCTAGCTAGCCCTAACCATTCTCAGTCCTTCAAAGCTATGTACCTTTGGAGGATTTTGGGGGATTGAGGTTGCATGTAGTGTGAAAATATTGGAAGATTTTGGAGGATTGAGGTTGAATGGCCCACCAGATTGTGGATGATTTTGGAGGATTGATATGTACTGGTTGCTGAATAGAGTTGCTGGGTTGTACATGTCACGTTGGTACATTCTCTTGTATGTTACATAGTGTGCATTTGCCATATACAGTACGGCACAAGTACACGTATTGAATATTGGAGGATTTTGGAGGATTGAGGATGCATGCAATATTTGGGTAGCAAAACAGGAGGATTTTGAGGGTATATCCGAGCCAAAAGGGCCTAGGCGGTCAGGGCTAGCTTGTGAATGCTGTTCCATATTTGAACCAAATAAACAAACAGAGAGCTTGTTTTGGTTTTGAAGACTAGCTGTAAATGTTGCTTTCAGGAGCCAGTGCACTCAGTGTTGGAATCTGGCACAGTTCTACTAGCTCAATATTTGCAAAGGGTTAGGGTTAAGCAAACAATTAAGGGGTTGAATTAAGCTAGAATAAGCACAGACTTGGTTTAAAGTCCATGGTGTGTTCATGTACAATTGAAACCATACAAGATTACTTCACACTTCAATATGTTCAACAGAAAATGAACCATTTTAAGCTGGGCTTATTTCACAAGGAACAACCCCTAGAACATTTTTGGATTATTTTTGGCTAAAAAGGTTTAAAAAAAAAAAAAGGATGAGGTATCTAACCAAAGTTTACGGGTATGCTGAAATGTCTTAAGATTCAAGGGAGTCATTCAAACAATATTTGTACATGTTCTATTGTGTAGTTTCATCACTATTCACTTTAAACTTCCACAGCTTTGCCTCAGAGTAGTTTTTGCAACGTGCACACTAGAGTAGAGTCTGGGTACTATACATTCTTAGCCACTGCTTTTGCCATGCAAAATTCTTGTGGGTTAAACACTCCTCTGAAATAAGTTGGAATGAAAGAAAGGATGTTTTAAGTGTTTCTAAAATACTCCCACGATGCCATCTTTGCTGAATTTTGAGGGTAAGCACTGGCAGAAGCATGACGTGCATACACGTACATGTATGTGGACACACATGAACATCTCCACGTACATGTCCACGTATCTGACACATGACAGCAATGATCATTGTTTGTCCATAATACCTGATATCATGATGTCACAACAAAACAATAAGAAATTAATACAAGATGGCAGAGCAGCAGGCCCACACATGAAATGGTCCACAGGTGTATCTACATGTACATGTGTGTACGTATATGGAGTTTCAGATAACATCAGTCAACAATTACGCTACCCACCAGCTAGTTTATCAAACTCCTGCGACTTTTTGATGTTGATGTTTTCTGTGATAACCTGAAACCTTGCCATTTCGTTCACTTCGCTCTTGAGTGACAAGGTCATGTAGATCTGTTGGCAATGAACATCATCTCCCAGACATTTTAGATCGGATCCAGCCTGAAAGAAATGAAGGAATTAACACTCTTGGCATCCATCATTCAGGGAAAAAACTAAAGGGAAAAACACCCTCGACCCGTTTTTCACTTTAACCATAGTCATCTCTTTTGGTGATGGTGTATGTTCCAACTTGACTATATATTTCAATGATATTAATATTTCGACTGAACTTAATGCATACAGGTATGTATTTGGGTCAATTGTTTTACACTCTTGCCATCTTTTCAAATTCCTTTGGTTGTTTATGCAAAGTTTTGCTCTGACATATATTCTCAGTGTAGTCTAAGTGTTACGGAAACTGCAAGCTTACCTGGGTTGGATTTGAACCCATGACTTCCTACTTACTAGTGTTAATGTCTTAACCAAGTTAACCACTCAACCAATGAGCTCATCAGTAAATATGTCAACACAAACTGCCAAGAAGAAGTCCTACATTCACTAACACTACCTTTCCAGATTTAAAAATAGAATATTCTACTCAAGTTTGACACCCACTATTTATGTGTGCTGTATCTTTTAGGCCTATCATTGTTTACATTCGTGTTACTTAAAAACAAGAAATTTTTTGTCTAAATGAAAAAAATCGAAGTTGGCTGGCAACAACATGCTATGTCTTAGTGGTCTGGAATCAGGAATTTCTGGAGCAGTAAATCAAGATGCACAGACGTTGAGGCAAGTCCAAAAGCTGGTGATGATGGTAGAATTAGGTAATAGGCGAGGGTGGAAAAGGCAAAGAGAGAGATGGAAGTGGAACAAACATGTTTCGGCTTCTAAAGACCCCTTCTTTTCTTTTTAAAAAATATCTCCCACCAACCCCAACCATTCACCACACCAACCAGGCGTCAAATAAGTCCAATATCACAACTGACATAACTGGTAATAAGTGGAATATTGTGAGGACTGTCTGTCTCCGGGTTCCTAAAACAACCTGTAGCGATCAGCCCGCTACATGGTTACCAGACTCAGATTTTTTGGATTCATTGAAACAATTCTCCATCCAGGTCAAGGAACCAGACGACATTCGCTTATTTGTCGTTCACAGCTCTCTTTGGGGTGGTCATGTCCGCTGCTGTTTTTACCCAAAGATTTCTCTCAAAAACCAAAAGCCCTGTTCTGTTTTCTTTCTGATAAGAAAGACGACATCATGAACAACTTGTTTAGATAAGTTATTTCGGAAAAGCAGAATTTGCTCCCTTATAATAGGAACAGGGTGCTAAAGGTAATGAACCCCATTGGAACAGGGTGTTGAGGAAATTTAAATGAACCCCGAAAACAAGGCTTCCGGAGCGAGGGGCACAAGTAAAAGAGCCAAATCTTTCCTCTCCGAGCTCTGTGTGGTCTGAAATTTAAGAAAATAATTTGGGGGGGGGGAAGGTCAGGTGATAATAAATTGCGAAATTTACATGTATTTTTAAGGGCCCTCTGCATCTGTCCGGAAATTGGACAACAAAACAGCCTAGAGTTATGCCATTGAATGCCATCAAAGAAATTGAAATTATGCAAGCCCATACCTCGCAGGCCAAAAAGAGAAAACTGGCTGCTTACCCACACATATAATCTGATCTGGTCTTCGGGTTTTAAGACTTTAACTACTTTAACTTCCTCCGTGGGTGGCGCTTCTTCAGGCTCGGCAGGCTCTGCCGAATCGTCCCCGCCAGCTCCTGCGTCCGCCTGGTCCGTCTCGGACAGCCCCGAAGTCGCGTTTTCATCGTTCATATCCGGCGAGGTGGGCGCCTCCATGTCCTCTTCGGCCACCTCATTAATGCCCTGCTCGTCGTAATTACTGTCTTCTGCCATTCCGGGGTGTATTTCCCGAACACGAGTTGAAATGAGTTTCAGGTTTTCGTTACCAGTGCAAAATTCCACTCAGTAATGGCGGCTCTTCCACGGCGTAGGCGCATACGGTGTTTGCACCCACACATTGTACTGGACTGATATCATGCTGATAGAATGCAGACCTCGCCCAGGCCAAAAAAAAAGAGCACCGTGGGTTCGTTCATTTTATACCAGTGACCAGACTGAGCTTTAATAGAGTAAAATCAATTTTTGTCTGTGTCGTTTTGAAAATTCATATCCTACTAACCATGTAACTAATGTTATATTATTGTAAAAAATAATAAAAGTTTATCTTTTTGATATTTATTATTATTTTTTTTTACGAATGACGTGTGCCAACCCACTATAGTAAATGGTATAGCCACAAGTCAGCCTCCCGCGCCTGAATCGGTAGCCGATAGTCTCTCTCGAGCCGCACATTGTGTCTGCTACCGTGATTTGAACATCAGGTTTTGGCGGTACACTCATCAGTTAGATTTAATTAAATTACTTGAACATGTAATTTTACCAGTTGAACATGAACTAATTTTTAAAAAAAATAACGAAGCGACATCATCGGAAATGTTTGTAAAATTGCTTAGCAACGGTGGACGTGGCTGACAATGGAGTGGGCGTGCCTGATGCCTGTAGTGCACTCAATCCACTTGCATTGTGCTTAGTCCTAGTGCAGCTAATTTAGCGTCCTAGGTACTTTTTCCAATGTGGTTTATGCTGATATGTATCTTTCGAGAATGAATCAAAGTATCAACTAAAATTTCAGCCGCGATTTCTGCATATCTGTCTAATTTAATCAACACTTTATTGTGGTAACTAATACCTGTAAGCCAATCTGGATCACTAGTCAACTGAGCTGTTATTTCCGATGCGGTAGCATCGGACGGCTCAAAATTGCAATTCGGTACAAAATGGAAGCAGATGTAAGCGGCCTAGCGTTATCCTAATATTGGCCTGTTGTTCAATGGAACAAAATAATGCTTTTAAAGGCCAACCAAAGTACTGATTTATTTGCTAGGGTTAAGGGCGGGCCACGCCTCCCCAGTCCAAAAGCATCTCTCCAACATGTGTACACATCTCGCAAAGTGTACAATACATATTGTTTATTTGAAATGACACCCCCAAATATATAAGTTTACATCTGACGCCGTTTGTTTGGGTGCTCAGTTAATTATATTATATTACCAAAACATTTTTTAAAGTACCGTTAAACTTTAGCATGCTTATTCTTCAAATGCGTTGGAAATACTTAAAATGAATTCATTAAATAAGATTATTACCATTTAACATCGATAAAAAACCTTTCTGAAAATCTGATTTACAGAACGTCAACTAGCAAGCAACTTTCTCATCAATGTTATTTTAAAAGCAGCAGCAAGCTTTTTCTAAATAAACACACTGACAGCACTTTCTATATAAATTAATGAATCATGATTTTTTTAAATTTACAAATTTAAATCACATATGTAAATTAATCGATGAGAATATTACAGTTGGAGGTCCAAATACTCTTTGCCTTCCTTACTTGAACCTTTCACAAAAATGTGACACGGCAGTTTTCTTGTGACCGTTGGAACAGAATTTTCATCGTCTGTTAAACAACCAAGGCTTTTTGGACGAGAAATTCAAACCTTTCTTTGAGAGAATATAATTTTGCAGTAATCCTCACTTACTAGAGAAACGCATTTCTAAGTTGTTTGCCATATCAAAGAACCAGTGATTTTTCAAATCGGTTCACTCGATGATTTTTATGACTATTCATAAATACCTCAGTGTCCCTATTCAACAACACGCAACGTGGCCGTGTTTGAACATTTTGATAATGCCCACCGAGATTTGATAATGAATGCTGATAATACCTGAGACGAAAGTTGTGTCCATTCTCCAGAAGGAACCGGTCTTATAAACGCACGTTAAAGACAGGCCAAGAACCAAGCACATTATCATTTTAGTACTAAATACTAACACCTCTCGTTGCATGTACTAAATTCCAAAGAAGAATATTCCCTCAAATCGAACGTTTTAGGTGTGTTCGCGCGGTTACTCCTGTTAACACTAGTAAGATGCGTGCGCATTACACTCAGTTAAGGAGTATACCCCCCTCTAGCGAGAGTATACTCTCATTGACCCTCGGGTCGTACTTCAGCCGTTCGAGCGCTCAGGTGTATATTCGTCCTAACACGAGTAGCTCGCTCGAACGCACCCTTTGAGTTGCTAGGCTACAAACGTTTGAAGGAAAACATCGGTAAAAAGATTTAATTTCTGAGCTTTGCGTCATTAATCGAAATTGCATGAATCAGCCAGTTCGTTGTCCGCTCCGAGCAGGGACAAAAGAGGGAATATGGAAGGGCTGCGCAGCACCGTGATCAGAATATCGACAAGAATATAAGATTGAATTTAATCTTATATTCTTGTCGATATATTGATCTCCATTATATCCGGTTCGTAAGTGTGACGTCACTTCAGTTTAAACCACGCCCACTGCACACATGCACTGCACATAGAGTTACATGCACTGATTGCCGTTTACGTGGAACCATGGAACCGGAAGTTAACGCGATCGTCCAATGGGAGCCTGCAAATCGTGGCGCGTCTGCCTTTGTGACGAAATCACTTACGAACCGGATAGACTGGATAGCACATCGCGCATTGTTTGTGCACAAAATGCGCGGCTGAACAATGGTGGTGCTTCAGGAGGGTAAGGTGATGCTGTATGCTGTGCATTTCTGGTCAACATTCCTTTTTCTCATGGGATGATGGCTGAGCCCTCGACCCACTCCCGAAAACAAGCCAAAAATAAAGAGAAAATGTAAGAATACAATTTTCGCTGTTGGAACACCGAACTGGCTCATTGGTTGCAATGCGACGACGATCTTCCATTTAGTTCTTGACGATGTTGTGTTCAGGACCAAACGGGAAGTGGCTGATGTTTTCTCCCCCTGACTCTGTCAGCACCAAGATGTTGTGTTCACGGTATCCACCTGCACCTGGCTGGCCCTCTGGTATAGTGATCATCGGTTCCATAGAAACCACCATGTTTGGTTCTAGAACGGTCTCTATGTCTTCTCGAAACTCCAAAGCTACCAAAGAAAGATCAGTCAGAAAACTTGCTTCAAGTAGCGAAAAATACATCCCGAGCTTACATAAGATTTTATGTCGATGCACCGAATTACACAACCGGTTGCTTCAGCTCCGCCCCTCCCCCGAAACGACCATTTTTCAAGGTCATCTGAGTGTGGGTTGGTCAGTTTTATCTCTTACAGCCATCTAAGGTTATATTTAAACCTTTTGTCATTGTGAGTTGGTTCCTCTTAACTTTAAGTTTACCTGCTTCCCTGCCATAGTAATGACACAGGGTTCCAAACGAATGGCCATAACCAAAGGTACGATACTTCAGCAGGTCGTGCTTCTTGAAAATCTCATTCAACTCTCGCGCGATGTCTTTACATTTGACCCCTGGTTTGATGAGTTCCATTCCCCGGCGATGTACCTCACAGTTAACCTCCCATAAACGAATGTTCTCATCGGTGGCATGGTCAATAAACAGGGTTCGTTCAAGGGCCGTGTAGTAACTGAGCGCAGAAAAAAAGTAGTTGTTGTTGGGCAGATCCTGAACGTCGAGTGATGACAACTCTACTCATCATCGGAATGACTTGGCGCGTTTTTAACAAACACTTTGTTACAAGATGTAAATGCATGTACCTGTAAATGGTTTGTTTTTGTCAGTAATTTGCTCAATTTGGCGAACGATGGTGGAAATTTAAAAACGCAAAGCCGGTGGAAAAATGGTTACTTTCTGTGTGTGTTCTGTTGTAAACAACGAACAATGTCCTTTGCCAAGTAACGTGTCGAATGTTGTACCAGAAAATTTACTATTAATTTCTACATTTTTTGTGCTTTTGCATACTGTGTTGTTTAGTTTACTTTTTTATTTTTTTGGCATGACAGCTCTTATGACATTTGCAAATGTTCCTTTGTAGAATTTCTAAAGTAATTTTTTACCTGCAAAAATTAATAAACGCAAAACAAAAATGTTATGTCGGAATACAGATTCAGGCAGAAATGGATTACCAAGATCCCCTGCGTGGCTCACCCTGCAATCATTGGGAAGCAATTCAGACTGACGATATCTCCGCTTTTGAATGGTCTTGTGGTGACGGAATTATGAGCTCCATCGGTGTTAACACCTCCTTGAATCCAAGACCAAGCTGGTGGAATGGGAAAACACGTCTTAACAAAACCCTGATAATGTTCAAATGTGTCTTGTTTTTACCTCCTTGGGTCTCCAAGTTGGGAAGCCTATTTATTTATCCCCATCTCATCACTTGACTAAATCTAATATACCGAGTGTAGCATCAACTGTCACGCTTAACACTATTCAAAACACTTTTACACTCGTCCGTAGCAAAAGGTTATCTGTCAATTATGATGTTGAATGCATAAGTCGCGATGATCATTTATTTTTACTAACTTTACGAAACATGTTTATTTTCATGGTAGCTATGAGCATATCAACGAAGCGTTAAGCACGTGTCGCACGATCAACATTACGTGGTTGACGTCGTGTGAATAGATTACATTATGATTGTAACTTACTGTCTCGTATCTCATGATGTGGAAAGGTCTTTGCAATCTCTCTCACCATAGCCTCTGTTGACGCCAGTGCTACCTCGTGCTCAGGGACCCCGTCGGCCATAGCTGCGCGCGCAGCCTCGCCACCAAGATCTGCTACGCGAGCGCCCTCTCTGATGAGCGCAATCTCTTCGCGTGATTTGATCATGCGCATATACATGCTAGGCTCTGCAATATCCACTAACTGGGCGCCTGGAACAGCGACTTGTAACTTCTTGTAGCTGTCAACGGGAATGTGATCTAACTCACATCCAACCTGACAGAGAAAAAAAAATGAAAGCAGCAAAGCAATTTAAAGCTCGGAGTGACTTTCCTTGGAAATTTCATGCACTTCCGTCACTATAATGAAGAAACCCTTTTTACCCAAACAGTTACTGTAACCGAAAATTGCCGTTTGTCTTTGTCACCTTTCCTTTGACGTGCTCCATCTCTTGCTTAACGGCCTTCCAAAAGTTGTCTCTTTGCCAATCTGTAAAGACAACTGTTTCTCCCACGTGATTCCTCCTACAAGAAAACCAATTCGACAAGAAAGGCTGAATTTCTTTTTATCTCACTGAATCCTGACGTTCGGCCTCCTGAAGTGTATTGGTAACAGAAATGCGCCTTGTCTTTTTGTAAGGAGCTTAAATTGCCTATTTAGAACCAAAGAGAGACAATTTTCATCTTCATCCTGCATACCTCAAATTAGTAACAGTTACATTATGAGAAGACACCAAACATACACTCTGTACTACTGCAAGATACTGCAGTTACCCCAACATAACAGAAGTGGTGATGCTTTAATGAAGCTGGATCAAAACTTGACAGCAAAAGTTATTTCAAAAACTTCAAATATCATACGGTTGGATGTCAGTGGTGGAAGCAGCGCCTGGCTGTCTTGACTGCGGGCTTACGGTTCATCAACATGAAATGATCTGTAGCCACAAGCAAGTGACCTCTCGTAAGCGCACGTGTACAGACTACTGTGGTCGAGACTTTTGGAAATCTGCCAAAGCACTACCTGTCCGGCTGTCCGTAGTCAATTAGAGCTGATATGATAGCCACTTTTTCAGGGGTGACAACGAGGCCATACGGTCGGCCAAAGGAAAGATAGAGGAAATCTGAGTAGTAGTTGATGCAGTGATACGAGGTGAATAGGGCGCCACCTATCGAGTTCTTGTCCATATAGTTACGGAGCTTGCTCAGTCTCCCCTCCATTTCTGCCTTGGAGAATGTTGGTTTCATCTGGTGGAGGATTTAATCATTACAGGTGATAAATAATTGTACAAATCATTTTCGGTAACGAAGTTCCTTATTATTGCTTTATTTTTCTTAATTCAACTAGGGTTAAACCTTATCAGTTGCTGTTCTCCCTCCAAAGACCCTAAGGGAAGAAGACAATGAAGAAATGTTACAGATGGGCGGAAAGGTGCAAATAAATTCTCAGCGAAAAACCCACGGAATCAGGTCCCGGCCGAGAAACGAATCTGCATGTAAGACATTAGTGCCACAACCAGCGTGTGAACCAACTCACGCGCTTACTTCATTCATTTGCAGTACACCAATGATTTCTTTTTACAATACAAACCATGCATATGCCGCACTTTTCTGTCTCAGCCTCATTATTTTGTGCTTCTGTCACTATTTCATAGATTCATGAGCAAAACCAGGAAGAAAACATCATTGTTACACTGATCTGAGCACTCAAACTCAAACACATAAAATTGGCATAAGAATTGGCCAATACATAGAATTATTTACATTATTTCAATTAACAAAACAACAGGCTTGCACTAGCGAGATTAGAAAAGGCCATGCCAAGCAAAACCAAATTAATAAAGCAGCCATGCAAAAAAAAACCATTGAAGTGACATTGTACAGACACACAACTCGGCCAAACAAAGGAAAACATTAATACTAGACATTAACTTTAACGTGGGTTCCCGGTATAAAGAAGCAGAACCGTTGATCAGTAAACGTCTGAAGCAGTGAAGAAAATTTACGAGCGATCAACTCTGGACTGGCCCAAAATTATAATGGTAGACTCGGGATCTGAATTTAAAGGCGAGTTTAAAAAGTTAATGACAAAAAATAAAGTAGAAATTCAAGTGGGCGAGCTGGGTGTACATAGATCGCAGGGGATCGTGGAAAGGTTTAACCGTACATTGGCCGAGCGTTTATTTGGTCATCAATACGCGCAAGAAATGTTAAACGTGGGTGAGCGAAACGTAGAATGGGTAGAACGTTTGCCCCAGGTCGTGAAATCGTTAAACGAGGAAAAACGCGTTTAATTGATGCCGTTCCTGCCGAGACCGTCAAATTAGACCAATTAAGGGAAACAAATACCTAGTGCATCTGTTAAAAGCGCGTCGCGTGAATTACCTCCAAGCGTGGTCGTTCGGTATTTATATTACCCGGGCGAGCAAGAGGGCGGCACCATCAGAAGGGCGACAGATCCTGTCTGGTCAGTAGACGTTTATCAAGCGGAGAAGCGCACCAGTCAATTTAAACGAGTCCGGGGTAAAAGGGTAAAGACGGGTCCCACTTTATATTATTTATTAAACGGGCCAAATAGGAGTTTCGTCAAAGAGGAACTGCAAATCGTACCCGAAGATACCGAATTACCGCCCGAGTCTTAACTGCGCAAAAAAACTGACCTCGATTTATGGTGCCCGTAAGCCAACGTATCAACCCCGTTTGATAATATATAGCGCTTTGTGTCTAACGGTGAGAAGCTCAACTTATTTTGCGACACAGTGAATACCTGATGTTTATCTGATTTAAATAGCTGCTGTTTATTGAAATGCTGCTTCTGTTCAAATAAGCAACTTTTATACATATCTTGCGATATGTTTCTTTGAGTTACTACTTTTGTCACGCCTTTCACCTTCTTTAAATTTTGATCAGTAGTTAAGATCGAATACAAATTCGTCTTTCATTTTCCCAATGACTTTTTTATTTTTGATGCTGTAAAGTTGATGATCGGGCGGGTAATTGCTAAAGTCAAACAATTTAAGCTTTTTACTCAAATAGCCGTTTAAATCGTCGGTTTGAATCTGAACTAACAGAGAATCAGTGTCCGTGTACAAGAGACAGACATTTGAACCAAAATTTGATTTTAGTTCGTTGTAATAGAAATCGTACATTAAAGTTTTGGATAGGTCGAGCACGCTTACTCCGCAACAGATCGGCTTATTTAGCTTGGTCTTTACGCGATACATTTCCTTAAATGAAAGATCGTACTCTTTGAACGGCACGGTTGATTTGTAATTCGGTGTAAAAGTTAATTTTTTGTACTTATTTGCGTCCTGTAAGTCCCTCAATAAATGACCGTCCATACGATATCTAACATTCTCCATAGTCTTGCCAAAAACAGCATTATTCATCAATCTGAAGAAATCCTTCTCAAAATCGGATTTGGCCAATTTGCGCAATTCGGTGTTTTTGTCGATATAGCTTTTCATCCAAGGCAATTGTTTAAACGACATGACGCGGTGTGCCTCTTTTAATTCTAATACTAGTTCTAAATATTTCTGTAAAGTTCGGTAGTGAACCACGTATTTTTGTTTAGTGCTTAATGTGACCACGAGTTTGTCTACCGAGGTTATTTTTTCTCCGTTGCTAATTAAATTTTGTTGGTAGCTTGAAAACCATTCATTAGGCACTACTAAATTTTCAGGTGCCAGCGGGAAACCGTTGTGTTTGTCGTGTAGGTGTTGCGGGTAGTCTAAAGTTACTTCAAACATGTAACCGCGCGTGTCTTCGGCTCTTAACTTGGAAATAAACTCGGGAGTAAATTTGTCTAAGCTTTTTAGCCACTGAAACTCACCCACGGGTAACGACTGACTCATGGCCCAGCCGTATAAATTATTTGCGTCCAGGTACATGATGTATGACTCCGGTTGATTTGGGTCGTAGTCAGGCAGGCCTGGGTTGTTCGCCTTTGCATATCGCTTTGCACCCACACTAGAGATCCCACCTCTTTTTGCCCTTTCAAAAAACAAGTGCTTGTCTAGCTATGTCTGTCAGTAGTTCCAATTGTGTACCTGAATGCTTTAACAATGCATGCCACGACAGACCCGGTGACGTGTAATAGTTGGCCGGGTCAGGGCCGTAGTGCTGTTTACAGACTTTACGGAAGTTCTCAAAAACAGCCACTAGCAATAACACGTCTGTTTCCACATATAGGTCGTGGTAGTCGCCTAAGTTTTCACAACCAAAAGTGTGCCATACTGTTTCTGCTCGAGCGTATTCTTGCTCAGTCACGGTGGATTGTCTCAAAGTGCTATAAAACGCGTCTACTGGTGGTAAGCTCGTCTCTTGGAATCGATCAAAGGAATCAGATTTATTCGTGAGGGTAAATTTCCTTTTCAAACAATAAATTTGTATTTTCTGGAAACCTTTCGCAAAGTAAGTTAAAATCATCGGCTGAACAATTTTAACCAACCAATCCAGCGAAGCCGCCATGAAATGAAAGGAGTCTAAGAACCTGAGTTGACCAAATGAAAACGAAATGTATTTCTCAGTATTTTTAGCAATTAATTTTATTTCTTCCCCGTTAAACTTGTGAGCGCCCTGCATAATCATATGCGCGTCGTATTTCTCGAGATTATGTAAAATAACCGGAATGGGCGTTTGGTAAGGCACTACTCTTAACTTGAGATTACAACTGGCGTGCACGGGGCCTCGGTACTTACCCGTCACGTAACAATGATCTCTGACCTTTCTAAATTTGTTGATGGGCTTTCCACACGTCATACATAGCAATTCTCTAAACCCAGCTTCATTTGCACAACTGTTTTCGTCCTTTGTTTTTGGTTCAGTTGGAATTGGACATTGACACTGAGAAGTTCCTTTGTCTTGCCGATAAGCTTTTCACAGATCCAACAGCGGTTACAATTTTCGTAGATTTTTTGTAACTTGAGTGACCAGTTCAACGGCTCTTTGTTTTTAAATGTTTCGTTGATCTTGTCTGCTTCCTCAGAAAGCGACTGCACAAATTTAACCGCCGCATCTTTACCTCTACTAATCTCGCGTAAAGTGCAAATCCCGTGGCATCTCACGACCGTGTATGAGTAGCCGCAAGGCTTATGGATTTGTGTTTTGACCGTGTTTGTATCTGTTGGTGGTAATTTTTCTAAAACCGACTCAAAATCAGCGTAAATGACAAAAGGTACGGCTTGCTTATTTTTATAATTTTCAAACTTGAGAATATTTTCGCCTTTGGCGGGTAATTCGACTTTACAGGGGGCCACATCTAATCCTTGGCAATCTTCTTTGTGTCCGCTTAACCTCTCTTCTGTTTGAAAATGCGACATGCAGTTAAAGCACCAGTGTTTTGGCCGTTGTGTTGATCGATATCGCCCGTCAACCGAGAAAAATTTTTAATCCAACAATAGTGACTCTTTTCACCTTGAGTAAAATAAAGTAAATTGATCAGTTCACCTAAGCTCTTACTTTTGTAAAGAATGTAAAAACCGTCTTTTTTGTCGTAACCAAACACATTGATTGCTTAGTTGTTTTGCGACTCGATACGCGGGATCTGAGATATGGGTGTTGGAAAGCTTATGTTCGTAAAATTTAGATCATCTGCTTCTGTGTAAGTCGAGGTACCCTTGTCGTGTATATAATATTTTGGATTAACTTCAATTTGACTTTTGACGTAGTCTGAATATAACTTTAAAGCCGCTCTCAGTGCCCATCTGATGCACTGCTGGTCTATTTTGGACGTTCATGATTACTTTCATGTGCCCCAATTACGCAGGTAACGGAATGTAAGTCGCACCCACCGGGTTGTATTTAACCACGCTGATGTAAAAAGCGACAACTTTATCAAAGATCCATCCCGATCCTCGTTGTGTATGAGCCTGCATAACCTCTATCTATTTTTGCCTCTGTTCAGCGATTGCATTTTTCACGTCGGCTTCATTTGCAACTTATTTATTTTCGCTCGGAAAGGTGAATGTGCCAAGTTCAGTTTTTTTCGGGTTTTTTCAATCTAAACTGCACTTTTAGAGCCGTTTGCAATTTGTACGAACCCACTTCCTTTAACTCCTCCAACGCTTTCTTCTCGATGAAAGTTTTGTAAAAATCAAAAAAGTGCACGAGGTCGTATTCAAAGAAACGGGGTATCAATTCCCAATTGCGGTAGTTACCCTTAAAGCGCCTCACGTTTTTAATGTCGACTTCTGCAATTTCCTCGGGCTAAGTGTAAGCTTTAATCGCTTCAATAAAGTCTTGTTTAACATATCTATCTTTGTGTGCAAAAGGAATATCGTGTTTTTGAACCGTTTTCAACAGCTGCCGATATGATTGGCGCGGGAGGTACCTGAATTGTTTCTGGTCTACTCGTATGGCTTCAATGAGCTCGGGTTTGGTGTGAAATTTACGCTTGGGTGCCGGTAATGGGATGTTATACTGCTTGACAAAATCTTCTAAAAACGCCTTCTTAAATCGATTAAAGGTCGATAGTAGAGGTCTGTGTTTTGGGTTGCTCATGTCTCTATTTATATATAGATTTCTAAAATCTTTCTAATTTTTCTATAGACTTGACTTGACATGTTTTTTTTTCGGTTGTAAATTGTGAAAAGTCATGAGTTCAGGCCGGGCAAGTCGACACTTGTAGTGACCGGAAAAGCGAGGGGAAGTCCCTTTTTTTGTTTGAGAGTCACGTGGTAGGTTGTTTGCGCGGTCGATGCTGGCCGGCGCACGTCGCGAGTTGTTGACAAAAAAGTGCGCCGGGGTCAAAAGGTCAAGGTGAGTGAAGAGGAAAAGGCAGGTGGTGCAGAACTCTCCAATCCCTACTCAGTACTGCCCGTCTGCATATTGATTCACTTCTTCCCTATTACGATAATGATTACATTTACCTTTTCTCCATTGGAAAATGTCATCAAACTGGGCATAGCCTCATTTGTACTGGACGTTGACCAACACCGACTGTTAATGCCGGCCAGGCGCCTTCGGCCATTGTCAGTTTCCAAGGCAGGTGCACACCTTGGCAGGGATGTGGCACAACATTGGAATACGCCTGTTGCTGACCAGCTAACGCGAAAGGCAAGGTCTGCTTGACGTGCACTACTGAACATGACCGATATCATGTTGAGAACTACCTTCGAATAGATTCACACTCCAAAATGGATGCAGAATATACCGAAGTTCAGTCCAATGTGCAATGATCGCAGGATAGATCAATGGACCTTGAAATGCATGAGCGTCTATGCAGTATGCAATCATTATCAGCAGTTATGTAGACTTGTTACCACGCCATTGATAAGCAAATTTTGTCCGCCAATCGTGCACCCATGTTTAGTATGGGCCAAGACGGCAGAACTCGATAGCGGTCTCGATCAAGCATAAAATAATGCCGCACGCGCCGATTTCCATTGCGCCCTCTCGTGACTTCATTTCACCAATCGACGGCTCGTTCTACCGTCTTGGGAATCTCCTACAAACTGTTTAAGTTTTTCTTTAATTTTTCTACAGATTTCTGGAGGAACCAATCAGCACCCGGGATCGGGAAATTCCAGTTGAATCTGTATGTGATAAATATGGATCAATGACCTGCATCACAGGAGTTATTACGCGATAAAATGTACTGTATTATGCATGTGCCAGCGCTGTTGTTTTGTTTTAATGGCGCTATGGCTATTTTCGCCAATAACTGTATTCATACACTTTATTAATCGGCATCACATTACGGAGTTAGGAAGAAGGTCCAGTTTTAGAGGCAGGAGGAAACCGGAGTACCTGGAGAAAACCTGCGAGAGCGAGTATGGACTGGAAACCAAATGCACTTAAAGCCTGGGCTAAGCCGGGATTCGAACCCGGGCCTCATTGGTGCAAAGCGAGGAAAGAACCACTACGCTAACCCGCTCCCCCTGTCTGCGCTTTAACGCGTCACTTAACGTACTGATACCTCAGTAAAACCAATACTGTCACCGTCGATAATGGCCGCGGTCGATGCATTGGAACAAGGAGCGAAGAAGTGAGCATGTAAAAGACTTCTTATAACAAAACTGAAGAAACTACAAGCTGACGCTATTGATACAAACCCGCTTCAACGCTCCCACGGTGTTTTTTAAAATCCTTATCGCATCCTAGGGTCAATTGCGAATATTCGTATTAAACTACTATTTTGCATGCAAAGGCCACGCCTCGGTTGTAGGAGCTGAGATTCCCAAGACGGTAGAACGAGCCGTCGATTGGTGAAATGAAGTCATGAGAGGGCGCAATGGAAATCGGGGCGCGCACCATATATTATGCGCGATCGAGTTCTGCCGTCTTAGCCCAAGATAAGACTAGTGTATGCAGGGCATTCATGCAATGAGATTCATTGGCGCTGAGCATGCAAATGAGGATCCGTCTGCTTGGGCTCAGAGTTCTAGTGCATGGTGTGAAGGTCATCAAGCGTTCAGCCTCACTGACGCTCTGGCCTAAAAAGAGCAAAGTTTGGGAGGGAATGTGGTCATGAACAGTTTTGTAGGAATGAATTTCGTTTGTTAACCCATACTGGAATATCTCATGCATCCGTTAAACACGTTAGGCTATGACGTGTACATGTTTAAGCGCTGAAACGATAAAAAGTTTCCATCCGTAAACACATTTGCCAAGATGTTTAAACAAAGCCCGTTTAGGCATTTTACTAACTCCGTCTGGCATTCCTTTTTATTTTCGACTATATTTTTTAAGTGTAATATTCTATTCCAATGTCAGAGAATCAGGGGAATTTGAGGTCAGATTCCAACAACTTGTTTTATCGTGTTTATCAATTTTCCTTTAGAACTACAAACTCTGGTTCCAAGGACAGTTTTTGTGTCATCACTTGTTTTTATGAAATACTCGATGCTATGCACATTTAAATTTATGTAAATAATGCATGCGGATATCAGACCCACCCACATTGGGCAAACAGCCGACGTAAGGTGAACGAGCTTGATAAACTGTGCTCAACGAATAATCTGTGTAATGATAATACATGTTTATTATCATTTCTGTTTATTAGCGTTGGAGAATTCATGAGGATATTAATAATTTTAGCAATTTTTTTTCTGCTTTCAAAGTGTCATGAGCAGGGTGGGGGTCTGTGTGTTTTTTTCGAAGTGGTATACAAATAACAGCAGAAAACTGTGACAGTCCAAGTCATAGCTGTTTATAAAGAGAGCAGCGCAAACTTCATATTTGGAACCAAAATGGCAGTGCAATTCAGCATGTAGCTAATGTGTGCTAACTGTCCGTATGCACTGCCGCAAAATCCACCATTTTGGTTCCAATAATGGAGACACTCATATCGCAATACTCTCAGGCTTTCTAGCTCTATAAACAGCTCTGGTCCGCCAAGTAAGGAAATCTGTGAGTTGTGATTGCTGCACACGGTGTAGCAATAGACGGACAATGACACGCAAGGCACTCTCACACTGGTGTAGATAGTCCTATCCTAGCTTGTTCACTGAGTTGAAGAAATTAACATCCTCTTCTGTAAGACTAAAATAACATTGCCCGTACCAACGGAATAACTAGCGGAAATGAAAGCAGACAATGAATACGACCCTGAGTGGACGTGTGTCTTCATGACCTCATAATTACACCAATTATTTGATGACTATTTTCACTGAACATTTTGTTGGCATTGAAGAAAGCGCTCTTTGAAAACGTGCGTGATTTATAAGGATCCAACAGTCGGCTTTAGCTCTGTCTACGTCTCCAGCATCGCCTGATTTTTTTAACCAACTAACTTTGAAGTTGTTATAGATCGATATTGAGTCAGTGTCAAGTGGGCATATTGAAGTACAAGTGCATGCAACAGAGCCAAATAGTATATCTAATTTGAACACCATTGTAAGCCTACAAGAAACCTGAGACAGGGTCGAAATCGGATACAAATCATTGTAAAATCGTCATGGTAGTGAAAAAAGACAATGTGGTCTACAGTCGCCTTAACAATAGAGCTGCCTGAAAGGAAAAGGTCACGCAGCGAGTTTCTGGAAACCCTCGCGCGATCCGCCTGTGGGGATTTTACATTGGGCTGTCGTATCACGATCGATAATTTTTGGAAGAATAATTCCTTACTGAACCACCCCATGAAACACTCATGTTGGATTTTTACTTTTGTCTTCCTAAAGTAATATTTAGGAAAAGTCCCACGGAGATGGGTAAAAAACGAATTTTTTAATGACTTTTCACGTCCGGCGATATCGTACATGTAGATATAGGTCTCCATGTTCATGCATGTTTGTTTTCACTGCCCATGCTTTCGTGAAAACGAGATTGTACAACATTGCAAAGATTTACCTACCTTCAGTGGATGGGTTCTAGATTCCTCTGAGTTGACATCACGCAGCTGTTGTCTGCAAAGGTTAGATAAAATAGATAATAAAATTTCACGCCATAAATGTTCATCTGCGTATGAGACCACATCATTGCACTGTTCTTCATGTATTTTAGATTTTCGGAAGTGATGGGTCAATTTGTGGCAGGATATTTCTCTTTTAGGTCAAATGATTTTTCAGTTTCTATAAATTGGCATACTAGCAAATATTTTCCAAAGCCTATTTTACAAATTGGATTTTTTAAGAAGTAACTGAACGAAAAAATATTACAAATTCTAAAATCTTTGCACGTTATTAAGGGTTCCGGAAGCGCGCCATCAGGGGTCAACGTTTAGGCTTTATACTATGGACTTGCTCGATCAGCCGGCAAGCTCCGATGACTCCCAATGTACCTGACTCACTTGTTTGGGGGTGTTATTATATCGAGTGTATTTCCAATCCCTGAAAAGCTGCAACTCGAGTGTTTAAAGTCTCTTGGCACCGTTGCATATAATCGAAACTAGACTTCAAAAGGTCGTTTGACCTCCCTGCACATTCGAATCCTGGTAAAGGGACTCGCTGTGTTGTGACGGCGCACTTGATTGGTTTGTGTGTTAAATGATGCCAACGGAGGCAGCAGTCTTCGTATACAGACTGAACGCGGAAATAAGCACTCGACCAAGTTCTCTGTTGTGGAAAGTCATACCAGCAGAAGGATACAAAAAACCACCCCCGAGACCTCTCATGATGGTGTTATTGAGAAGCTCTTCATCCACCCTTCTGTTTATCTTCATTGTACCGCTATTAGGGATAACAGTCGAAGCAGGTTATGACAACAATGATGGAATCTATGAGAGGAAAAGCTCTGCTGTCTTCAACGACCTCGCCCTGCGTACAACTCGTCACAGCGCATCAAGGGATGACCCAGGGATGGGGAAGACGAGGTTTGCACGTCAGACTTCAGGAGGCTACTCTCGGGATGACATACAGGCTATGCTGAATGCTCATATTGAATATCGTAGGAACGTTACCCCGCCAGCTGCCGATATGAACATCATTGTAAGTCAATATTAGTAAAAATTAAGTTTTGAAAGAAAAGACGTAAGAGTGAAATCCAAGACCCATGGTCAACTGAGGGAGGAAGGGGCACATTTTTCACTATTTTGAAAAATGGAAAACATTAATACGTGATCGAAATTAGCATCTAAATAACAGTTAATGGTGTGTAACGTCTGGACTGCACCACTAAAAGGACATTCACTTGGCTCACTTCTTTAATTTTCCTATGTCAAATTCAAACAGTCTGCCGTCTTCGGTTGAGAACCCCAGAAACGCAGCCCAATAATCTAGGTCACAAAGACCTAGACATTAAAGAGACATCACGCACCAGTAGCTCACATTAGACTGCTTAACTCGATCACGTTTTAATTTTTCCATTTTCCAAAAATAATGTATTTCTAATGTCTCGGTCTTTACGTTTGATTTGAACACTCAGTCATGCAGGGCTCACAATGTTTATGTGAATTAAGGTTTATTCGCCTAATCGAAGCGACAATCCGCAGGATTTACTTTTTACAACACCATTTCGTACCGTAAAAGCAGTACGTATTAAATATCAATGAAGTATAGTTGCCATATAGTCATATTATACTATACGTTTTTCAGTAAGGAATAAATTATTAATATTAGTGGAACATACTGGCATAATAACGCGGCAATATTTTAGATATACCCTGGT
Source organism: Acanthaster planci (assembly GCF_054643075.1). Lineage (NCBI taxonomy): Eukaryota > Metazoa > Echinodermata > Asteroidea > Valvatida > Acanthasteridae > Acanthaster > Acanthaster planci. The sequence continues at coordinate 463,546 of NC_141791.1, read as the reverse complement.
GTAATGGCCTTGGACCATTTCATTTCTTTGGTATGTCCAAACTGATGAGTCAGAACCATGCAGCTTCTGCTTGCTTCATAACCCAATTCTAGCTCGGTTCACTGGCCAGCATTTTCAATTCGCAAATCATGTGTAGTCAACAAGACGCTTTATATCGAACTTGTACTATCAAATGCAATCTCACTATCGCAGTTTTGGCTGACATGCCCGTCATTACAGAGATTAAGGAATAATTTTTGGTTTTGTGTTGTTTTAAAATTTATACACACAACTATAAAAATATAGTGCTCAGATACACTACCACATAGATATGCACTATCTTCCTCTCTTAGTAATAGTGTCATAAATTTCGACAAAAGCCATCGTCAATACGATTAACTAATTGTGATACATACATAACGATCCTTGGTGTCAATTTCGACTGTCACAGCCGTAACACTCCTGCACAGTTGCACGTTTAAAATGGAGCGGGGTGAATACTTCCGGAGTAGCATACTCAGAATTGTTACAGGCGCAAATGACCTATTCATTCCTCCGGATGAAAGAAAACTCTTGCATATTTGCGCCCCTGAAAATAGATATTGTATTTATAGATTTGAACAACTGCAGCCATGCAGAACAGGTGCAGTTACACGAGTTTCAGGTATGGATTTTTAAAATTTGACTATACTTCCCTGTTTTAATTTCATTGCATACTATGAAATTAAAGTAGAGAGCATCTCTGAATTTTTCAACTTGTATTTCCGGGGCCCGCTGTAGCACAATTTTCACATAGTAACAATTTACAGCCACTTTACCGGCCTTGCGTGCGTCATCCTCCACTTTCAAATTTAATATTTTTTTTAATTCTTCATACATTCTTCAGATTGGGATTTGAAGATTCTTTAAGCAGTCTTTTTTTTTTCAAAGTGATGCGTGCGGTTTTTTGGCAGATTTTTTTAGTTGCGTGTAATTAAAGTAACTTTTTTTTATCTGAATCCACGACTAACACCAGCTTGCGTTGTGCTTTCTTTGAACTTTTAGACGTGGAATACGGAACTGGCCAACTTGGCACAGGGTTGGGCTCAGGGTTGTGTGTTCGAGCACGGCTTTCCAAGCGATCCGCAAGCTTACAACGGTCTGGTGGCTCAGAACATATGGATGGGAAGCCAGAGTTATGGTCTAACACGCTCAGTCACGGCTTGGTATAACGAATACAAGGACTATGACTACCCAACGGCAACATGTTCAGCCGGTGCTGTATGCGGTCACTACAGAGTGGTAAGTGACCTGTGTCGAGGACAGGAGTGTTGTAATCAACCGTCAAGTTCTCCTATCATTAGGTCTATGAGCATGCAACGAATACTATACCTTCTGTTTCAATTTATGATTGGCTTTCTGATTAATGATGAAGGGACACTAAACACGTGTCATTCTTAAGAAAGGGAGGGAAAAATTCGGAGATGTGGCGGGGACAAATTTTAGGACTGTCCACGAGGACTGATCTCATTATGAATAGTCACTTCAAACAATACGGGCGATTAACAATAGTGCGCCTCCAAGAGTTTGCAACGCGTTGGTCAATCACGATGTGCGAAGTCTGTCGACCCAATGCGCGTTTGAAAAGGGTCGACAGATTTCGCGTGTTGTGATTGGCCAACGTGTTGCAAACTCTTGGAGGCGTACTTTTGTGAATCGCCCGTATTCGGAGACATAATTCACGAGTTTCTCTGTAATTAATTGCTTTGACAGATGATATATTCTGAACTGGAATCTATTGGATGTGGTAGCGCTGCATGTAACAATGGTCGGGATGTGCTGACTGTATGTAACTACGGTCCAAGGTACTGAATGAGCCCAATATTGAAATTTGCTTTTTTTTTCAATCGAGTTTATGCGCTTGTAGCAAGATCAAATATTCCAAATCGAAAATTTAGTTTGGTTTTTTAAACGTCGGTCAGGAAGCAAAGGCAAACAGGCTAAATACAAAGCATTTAGTAAGTGCACATATGTAGTATATTTTCTGTTGATATGGTAAAAGTAACTAGTGAAAATTTGATTCTGTAACGATTCTTATACATTTATTTTAAACGTCTCTGACTTCAGCGTACCGAACAAAGGAGTTCCTTACAAAGCTGGGCCGCCGTGCGCGCTGTGTGCTTCTGGGACTGGATGGTGCAATAACAAACTTTGCCGTAAGAATTCCTTTCTTTCCGTGTTCAGTCAGCCCAACACGCCTGGAGAAAAAGCAAAAAATAAGGATTCAGTTTTTCCCTTTTATCTCGTATTTTTAACCGAAAGGAATATATCCACTGGACCGGGAGAATGGAAGATCTAAAGGAAAGTGGGCGGTACATACGCCCACAGGTGGGGCACTTTTAGGAAGTGAAAAACTTTTCATACTCGATGTTCTGTATCAACCTCTGTTCTTGGCACAGTTCCAATAATACTGGGAGTAAGACTACCAAAAAACCCCCCAAAACATAAAAACTTTTTATCATTAAAACAAACCTTTATTTTTGTTGTTTTCCCACCAACATCAATTTGCTTAACCCGATTATGTTAACACTCCATAAACACAATTTCCCCACAAGGAACCAACCCTGATTACATCATTTTATAACTCGTTTAATTGAATTCAATTTATTTTAGAGTCCGGTTGTGATGGGGAAAGCGAGCAGTGCAGTAAGTAACCCCACCAGGGAATTAAATTCGCTTTTATTGTTGCTGCCTATAATATTGTGCTCGTGTGGCACGCGATGCCAACAGACATTTCGGTTTGATGATGTCACTAACGGGGTCTTGGCAGTGCTACGGATATCAACGGGAAAATATGGTAGTACCATAACTGTCGTCTTTGATGACCGAGTTCTCTCTAAACATCAGTACGTCGGAAGACGCGACATGTGAAATAGATTAAAGCAATTGCACCTTGAAAACAGGACATTGTGAAAACAGACACACATAACATGAGCAACTCCAAGATTTCTGAAGAAAGTTCAGATAAGCTATCACCCCGTTTGTGCTAAAAAAGAGAAATGATTTGAAAACTCTTGGAAGGATTGTGATTTTTTTGAACACCGACAGAATGCAGCCTACAGTGCCGGAACTGCGGTGAACTGAACAGCGCCCTCTGTAAATGCAACTGCAAGGCGGGTTGGCGAGGCACCGATTGTTCAGGTAAGTCAACCCTGCAAAGGGCTTCCCAGCAATAAAGGTTGAAGACGAATACTACCAGTGCCATCACAAAAAGGAAAAGAAAAAAACCCAAAAAAACTAAACTGGATGATGCTAGGAATGCATGATGTTTTTAAGAAAAAAGAAATCGCAGGCATGATGATAGGCCTAAATTTTAAGCTCAAAAGTGATTGATGTAAGCCGCGCCATGCAACCTGCCGTCCACACTACATTTCTGGATGTTTTTTTGATGGATGCTTTATGGTGTCTTTTTTTGACAGAGCCTTGTAATGATTACAAAAGTTACTGCAATGTCTACAATGCGGCAGCGTGTGAAGATGATTCTGGGGCACAGAAAGACTGCCCAGCTACTTGCGAATTGTGCGGTAAGAACTTGAGATGGATTTCTCTTCATAAGCCAAATTTTTCCAAATTAAAAAGAAAGACTGTCGAAATAAAAGACTATGAAAGATTTCGAAGCCCTCTTTTAAGAGAGGTTTTATCACTGACATGATGTGGCCCGGGCCAACACCTCAAAAATCCGCACTCTGTAAAAGCCTTTCTATTTTATATGAAACAAAGTCTAGTGTACGGAAGAAAGAGATGCTCTTCACAGGATGTAAGCCCGTCATGTTCAAATCTTCTACTTTAATTTGATGAATCACAGATCACGTGGCAGGTAACTCATTTTTATCTCTCGAATGCATAACAGCTATAATTAGTGCTTCAACACCCTCTGAAGCAAAGTGTTGTGACGGGAAGATGTGTGAGTCGGGTGAGGTTCTCAAAGAGTCGTCTTGTGAGTGTGTTGACTACATGTACCTGGAAAAGACCAAGCCAAACGTCGCGGGTAAGAAATATTATCAGTCTGGAAACGACTCTTGTGCTATAAGGGTATTTTCTCAACGTTCTTTATCACAGCTGACACAATGTGGACAGGCAGCGCACTAAAACGCGTCCATGGAGAGACATCTTGTGCTCAATGTAGGCTTACAAGATGCATAGCGGCTTCACAACCCTCAAAACCCACATTGTTGTGCTGTGCACGTATTTAATTCTTGTCCTAAATATCAACTGCCTGAACTTCTAGGCCAAATCTTTTATGAAACCGATCAAATCTAAACGTAAGTTAACTAAAAAAAATTAAACCGAACAGCATACCGTACAGCATGATGTCCCGTCATGCGTGTGTAGAGGATCAGAAATCCATTCTCCATTATAAAGATCAGATCAACATCTAGTTATTTTAGGATAATTTTCTTCCTAAATCAGCAGCCCAACTTGTCAGTGTTAATTTCTAATTTTCGTTGGTTTCCCTCTTTCCACACTAGCTCCCGTTACCGTCAGCTGGACGTGCGTACCAGCCCTTGCTGTTCTAGTGACATCTATACCTGTTATAATGGGATAGAATTCACCTCTCTGGAGGCCGTGGGCTAGTGGAGCAAAATTACAGGCAGACTAACAGCAAACGGTTCGAAATGGCTGAAACCAATTTATCTCTTTCCTATTGGCTGAAACAGTCGCACACAAATTTCCGTTGCATTTCTGACTGGCAGACACGAATTTCATGTGTATCGCTTGTTGGCCGACACGAATTTCTCGTGTATTTCTGAGTGGCCGATATCAGTGAATCTTTTTTATACAGCTGATTGCTCGACATGCGTTTTTTTCGTGCATAGCTGACAGGCTGCCAACGTTTTCTTTAACACGCTTACATGTTCTTTTTACAAATCGGTGAACACTCATTTCCGCATCTCATCAGTCACATTCTGTTCGGCCAAACTGGAAATCGAAAACACAGCAAACTCTGAATTTAAACACATAATTATATGCATGGATAAATCTGCTAAAACTAGTCATATGAAGCAGTTAAGAAACCACTCATGTCAATTTAACAATTAAATTTAATGTCATTTGCAAAATATGCATGAAAATGTACTTATTTAAGTGAAATGTCAAGGTATTGTAGATAGCCTTGTTAGTGGATGGTAATAGTTACAATTAATAAAACTGAAACCAATACAGGCGATTCACAAAGGCGAATTAGGTCGACAGATTTCCTGCATTGTGACTGGCCAACGCGTTGCAAATGCTTGGAAGCGCACGATTGTGAAACGCCCGTATTGTAGACGAGAATACAAAGTTTAAAAAAAATCAGTAATTTTCAATGGTCCAATTGCTATTCTAGGGAACACGTGCTACAGATATCCCTGAAATATTTGTTTGGTATCTTGCCACTAACTATGTTTATTGTTGATTTTGAAAAGATTAAAGTTTAAAGTCAAAATTTATTTAAAAGCAATCATGAACCAAATCGAATTAAGTTGTAAAATGAAGACACAGTACAGTACTCTTCTTGAAAAGGATATTTTAAAGTTTAATATTTCATTTGTACATTGTTTTGAAAAAAGTAACCATTTAAATTTAAACTTTTTAAACTCTGAGAAAAAAACAAAGTACGAGACATTTTGACTAATGTAGTGACTAGTGATTGAATAGAAGATGTAATGCATTTAATATCTTCGACGAAATAAGTTGATTTTAGCGGGTGTCGATTTTTGGCTGTTGTATTTTCTCTTGATGCTGTTCAATTGAAGGGTCCTTTTTGATTTGGGTGAATGTTTGTTCTACATGAAGAAATTTCACCGCAGGTTTTTCTTTAACTGTGGAATGTAGAGATGTGCTAACTAGAGTACTTCCAGAACTGATGGGGAGAGCCAGGTGGTTTCCTTTCCTGAAATCTAGCTGTGATGAGGTGAGCTTAGAATTATGTGGAGTGATTTCTCCCGTCTTGTACTTTCTTGTACTGTTTGAAGTAACTTTTGTAGCTATTAGCTTGAAATTCAGAATAAAAGGCGCTGTCCATGATGGTTTCAGGCTCTTGTTACTTTTTGGTAGATGTCGGGATGGAATTCAGAATAAAAGGCGCTGTCCATGATGGTTTCAGGCTCTTGTCACTTTTTGGTAGATGTCGGGATGGAATTCAGAATAAAAGGCGCTGTCCATGATGGTTTTAGGCTCTTGTTACTTCTTAGAGGAGGAGACTCTAGACACGCCCACATCCCACATGGCTGTGCTTTTACCCTCAGTCTCCTGCTGCCACTGAACTAAGTTATCTCTGAAAATGAACAAACACAGGTGTTTTGTCAGGATCTTTTTTTCAAATTGTTGCTTTTAAAAAGATAAAAAGGACCGACACATTCACACTAAGGGAAAAGATGATGTAATGCAAGCTATACGATGTACAATGCTGCGTGTATGAGGTAACTACGCTCAAGACAAACACTAAAATTGGAAAAATAGCTACAGAAAAGTGGAGAAACGAATTTATGACAAAGAATGAAGAACTTCAAACAAATCTTAAAAGTTGCAGAGATGAGACTGACTTGCATCCTTCAAGAAGGAACTTTGCTGATGGAATGATGTTGGACAATGTTGAGAAGCATGGTAGTGCGACATTTGTCAAGAACCCAATCTAGAGGGAAAAGGTCAAACATTAGTTGACTGTTTAAAAAAAATTAAAGTTGGGAAATTGCTGCCGAAAAAACTAGGAGAGGGTGAGGTTGAGAACAAGCCTTCTAAAAAAAATGAATGGATACAAATCTGAAATTCTCAGTGAGGGAATGATCTAAAATAGTAGGAGCAGGATGAAGAAGGCATAGAAGCCAAAGATGTGGATCAGTTTGACTGCACCAAGATACACCTGCTGCTTAGGTAAAGTATGCTGTTTATCTCTGTCCATCATTTCCATGGGCTGCTCTCCTTGTCTCTTCTCCTCATCACCCTGGATGGTAAGAAAGAAAGAAAACTCTTCAGATTTCAGATTCTTGGGAGTAGAAATAAGGTCTGTACTTCAGTATATAAGTGGCTTTGAGATAAGTAACAATTCTAAAATATATGAGGTGCTGGTAAGAGTTTCTGAGAGAGAAATCTGTTGTTACTTTACCTGGGCGTAGAATTCTTGATAAAGACAGTCAACACTTTCTCGTTGGTTTGGCCAAAGTTTGGCTGTAGCACACAGGTCACACGCCGTCATCATTAAGGCCTGTACTTTGGGTCTGTTGAAAAAACTTCTCATATTGCTTTCCACATCATTTGGTGGAACATTTTGTCAGTGTATAAAAATGACAACATCCACTTTTTACAGATGAAACCACAAAATTGGTCGACCTTGAAATTTCCATGTAGATGAGGCTCTTATGACTGCTTGGGTTAATTTAACAGGTTAAGCACAAGCACCAAACATTTCTGCTAAGCTGATTATAATCAAGCAGGCTCAACTGTAATTAGATTCTTTGGCAATTTTATTAAGCCAAAACAATTTCAGCACCAAAGCAGACTTGTTTCTTAGAATCACGTATGAGCCAAGCATAGGTCAACCTATTTCTGTACCTGTGTGCTGTGTTGGTGATATCAAGGCTGTTGGACATGAGGAGTTTTGCCACCTCTTGGCGATTACCAAAGTACAGCATGAGATCGGTGGAAAGAATGCAATGTTGAATCAACCCAATCACCTAACACACAAAAAGAAAAAAAAAGGCTTATGATAACGGAAATACAAGCTGAAATATGACAAGAATTGTAGGAACTCCATCCAAACATAGTGGCATGTCTGACCTTCCCTCTGAGCTCTGAAAATGCCACACACCTGTTTGTAGGTGTTGACTGGAAGACGAGCGAAGATATTGAGGCCTGGATGCTGAAGGATGTTCAACGTTGTCTGATAGTGGTGGTTCTCCAAGATGGAGGACGTGTAGAGATCTGCCAAGGGAGAGTCTGATCTCTGGATGAAGGCATTGGTGGTGCCGCGATGGTCTAAATCATGACAGATACAGGCGATGAACATTGCCTGGCACTGAGGAACGCGGAGAGAGGAATCAAATAAAGTACTACTGAGTACAAGCCCCTACAATCTACAAGCCCCACCCCTGTTCTCTCCCTTCCTGTATTAGCCTTTCTTGTATTAGCTCTCACTATGCCATTTAGCCTTTTTCAGGAGGATTCTGCAAAGATCGGAAAATCAAACCACCTTGATTATATTAAAACCTTTTTATAAATGACCCTGTAAGACTGATGCAGAAATAATTGGATGGCTTTTTATCAAGCAAAAAAAAATTTTAAGAGGATGTAAATTAAAGGAAGTTAGCCTAATTAACAATAACAGGCTCTATTGTTAGTATTAGATACATACTTGATAACTATGGCAAGAATTTCACATTTCGTAACATTTACCTCAAAATCGGCAAAGATGCCAGGAGAATGCATCAACAGGGAGTACATGCAGTGGGCAACGTTGAAGGCATGGGGCAAGTTGTGAAAGGGATTCGGCCGATAATTTCTCTTGACTGTCAGGAAGAATTTGGCCAGGGTGACAAGGTCAAAACTGCAAAGGTAACAGAGACAGAAGGTGAGAAGAGCAAACGTCTTGAGAAATGATTAAACACAGGAGAAGAAACGGGAGATGTGAAAATATACAAAAAGATGACAGGAGGAGACAAAACGAAGTGATTCAATTTCATCTTGGAATATCTGTCTTGCCATGATGGACGGGGTTACTATCTGACCGTTTAATGAACTGATCAGCGAGATGTAGGTGGGCTCTATGGGTACAGCTATATGGTACAGAGGTGCTTTGCTCACTGACAATTTAAGAATTTGGACCATGATAATCAAAGAACCTAACAGTATAATCTGAATGATATTTTCCTATGTGACAAAATTTTAACTTAGAAAAATTGTTGGTAGCCTACCAATCTTCTCCGCAAAGTTTCCGGGTCATATGCAGCAAAAGGTCACAGAGAATATTGGTGTAAGGACGGCAATCAAATTCAAAGCTGGAAACAGAAAAAAGGTTAATCGTAAACAGAAATGGTTGAATGTTTTTGCATTAAGTTTGTTTACCTGTACAAGAAATCCACAAAGAATATCCAAAAGGTTTGAGAGCTTCTTTCTGAATTTATTCCTCAACAGAACATCAAAAATATTTCTGATCACATCTATCCGTTCCAAGTGGGAACAAAAGAGGGCAGGTTTCAAAATGAAATTGGCAGTTCTTTAGTAAAAGTAACCACATAGGGGCACAGGTTTATGTGCATTTGATGGAGAGCACGCCAAGTACACGCAACAAAGTTATTCTGGAATGTATGGTCTTCGCTTGCACACTGATCGTGTGCAAAACTGTGTACCAATGTTTCTTTCTTTTGCTGGTGAGGGTGCACTTCAACTCGGGGTGGCTTACCTGTTCAAGTCATCTGGAATGATAGTTCGTTTGGTCCACCTTGACAGTAATTTGTCAGCGTCTCCAGCCGTAGCACAAGTATGGAAAGCCAGCTGCTCTTGTGTGACTCCAAGGACTCGTTCACAATGTAAGATGCTGCTGTATACCTAGAGAGGATTGAAAAAAAGATGGAGCTTGAAGTAAATGACAACAGCAGCACAGACCTGAATATATTTTGCACATGGTAGTTCCATAGGACTGTCTTGTGTAGACCATTGTTTGTTGGAGGGGTTGAAGTCACTGTTTGGGCCGGTCTTATGACCATGTACCTTTGAGTAATGCAGAGCTAGTGCACAGTAAACTGCAAACATTCTGAAATTGGACTCGTCGGTTTTATCAAAGGCCGTCTGCATGGGATCTTTCTTGTTGATGAGCTGAACCACGCCAATGACTGATCCATGGCTGATGATGGGCATACACAGGATGCTGTGTGTCGTGTAGCCTGTGCGAATGTCAACTTCCCTGGAAAATTGTGGATTGAAAAATGGCCAATCAGTTACCGCTGTTTCAAGAAGTTTGGTCAAAATGTTGGAAGAGTGAATGATTATGTATCTCTATGACAAAAATGGAAAGTTACATTCATGCTACCTGTTGAATCGGTCATCATTGTAAGCATCAGGGATGTTAACTACTTCCCCAGTCCTGGCAACATGGCCTGCAATGCCTTTCTCTATGGAGAACCTACAGAAAGTTGGAAAGATTAGTAATTCTTGTCATACTGATAAAAACTGCCATGCTCAGTACTGACCAAATTAGAATTTGTTTTTTTGCAAAATTATGCAGCTTTACACAAAAATTTCTCAGAGATAAAGTTGCATTTTACAGGTAGAGGATAAGCAACAGGTACCACAAAAGTTGTAAGTGAGAGTTAAATAATGTTAACTGTTTGACCGCTACAGCAAACGATATATCAAAATAATCTCTACAACTGCTGTACCTAATCTGCTGCTTCTTGCTGAAGACTGGTTGGCCATTAATGACTTTTCCCTCATCAAAAAGATCAGCGTACAACTCCTCCGTTTTGGGGTCCAAGAGAAACAAAGCACATCGGTCAGCACTGACCAGACTCTTAGCAAACATCTGAAGAGAGTCAATAGTAAGGACAATCGTAGTTAGCCTCTCAGGTTTGGAGCTTTTCTTAGTTTTCAAAACTTTGTAAGACAATAGAAGAAAGACAGGCATACATGGGCAGATCCAGAACCAATTTTTTTTTGGGAAGGGAGAAATTAATTTGTTGGGGGGGGGCAAAAACTTGGAATTTTGATCATGTAGTAGGCTTAACTAATTATGGCCTTTCTGAAGGGTGGCTACAGTTTGGGGGCTTCCAACACATTTCTGTAAGGAAAAGAAATGGAATAATACGTTGCCTTTCGCTTATTACAAAAAACATGGCTGCATGAGATGATGTCTCAGATTAGCCCACGGTGGATCCGACCTCGGAGGCATGTAAGCTTTGTTTGATAAGAGGGCATGATGCCAATTACTCACAATAATGTGTTCAGTCAGTGTGTCAATGGCAACTATGTCATCAAAGATTACCCTGAAAATACAACAAATAAAGATAATCCATTAGATTATAAATGGGTCATTCCATGAGGTTGGGGCACAATTTGTGATGGTGTCCTTGTTACATCCAAAACTTTAACCACCTGTCATGACCTGTAAAGTAGGTCAATTAGTTTGTAAAAAAACACACATCTCTGTATTCAGCCCTGCAAGACGTACAACAAAGTCAAGTTGGAATCCACACGCAGGGAAATAACTGTTCATTTTTACGGAACCCAAGTAACAATTGAAATCGTCGCAAATTGTGCCCCAACCTCATGGAATGACCCAAGTAGAAGCACTTCATATTAATATCTATAAAGTGTTATTACACGTACTGCTCAAGACATTAAAAAACTTCAGAAATAGCATGCTAGGGAAACTATTGTGATTAGTATATTCTCATTAATAAATTATTGAATGAAATTCGTCAAGTTACAATGATTAGAAACATTCCACAAAACGGCTAATTTCAGGTAACAGGGTGTTATGAAATAATCAGTAAGAAACAAACAGTGCAAACAGCAAACAAAAGTACATTTATGATTATGATTGCTTGACGAACAAATTGAGCCAAAAAATAAACATTTTAAAAACTGTTTGCATAAACATCAGTCAAAATAATTAGAACATGTGTTCATTTTACGAAGCAACTTTGATTTTGCCAAATCAAGGAACACACAATTCTACAATTTGTTTTTATTACAGAAGAGGTTTGGAAACTCGATCAGAAACACTCACTGAAATTCACAAAGAGCTCAATTAAGCAACAAGAACTTTCTAGTTAACAGATGCATTAATTAGTCTACTTTCTACCTTGAGACCTCCAGGAGGAAGTCATTGAATGCCCTTTGCTTCATCAGACCTTTACACATCTGTTTTGTAATTTAACCATCAATCGGATTTGACATTCTGAAATTAAATCTCAGATCAAATTAAGGTCTCCAGTGACAGAAAGTTTTGAATTACAAAAACTCCAAAAAAGTCATCAATTTACAAAACAGTGAAGGGAAAACTTCTCTTTTCTTGGTTTTCAGAATCCACTGACTGATTTTTTATAACACAGTGCAACAAACTAGCTTATTTGTACCTAGGGGTCATAGCATGATATCCTGCACTGCAGATTTGAGATTGGCCAACCACTTTCCTTAGTTTAGCAGGTGTGAAGTGAAATCATGTTAATATCACTGACCCTTCCATCTTGATTAACGAGCAACAAACGGCCATATTTGTGGTTCTGGACATCAGCAGACCCAAGGGAAATCAAAGTCTCCATAAAACTTGCAAGGAAACAGATTTATGTGGACACTGCAGATGACTGATGTTGTGTCCTTAACACGTTCCTTAATAATATAAATTAATTGCCAGCTCTTAGACTGTTACCACGGTGAGAATACAGAAACGCAGATTCCAAACATACTATTTGGAAATATTGCTCCACCTTTTAGCTTGTCAGAATGAAACTTTTAAGATTTGTTCACACATACCTGAACTTTATGAAGTGCTATTCCAGCCCACAGCATGTAAGTTGATGCAATCTGTTACAAACAAACAGATTAATGCTTAAATGCAAACAGGTTTTCTACAAAAGTGTAGAATCAAACCTTAGACCTCCTAACAGGAGCATTTGAAAACACAGAATTAAACAGCTTAAGTTCTTTCTGTACCTCCAAGCTTTCTTCTGTGAATGCAGTATTTCCATAATTTCGGGACAGTTGAAGAACCCCTGATAAGATAAATGAAAAAAGAAACCATTATATTGTTATCGACCACATTCAATGCTTTAAAATGAGAGAACCCAACATTCAAATCACAGGTAGTTTTATAAAATTAACATTTGATGGAAGTATTTATTGTACCTGGGAGATCACCATTAGGAAGAAGCACAGGAAGGCACAGAATGGCTTGGGCATTACTGTTCTCAATGCCTGCTCCTCGAGGGAACCTCTCATCCTAAGCAAAGGAAAGAAATTGCCTTGCAAGCTTAAGTCACACACTTTAAGCAAAACTTCAAAGCAAGGGTCTTTAATGGGCATTGGGAGGGAAGGCGCAGAACACTTCAAAGGGTGTGGCAAGTGACGACCAACAATGACACCTATTTCAATGCTGAGAGTAAGTCAAGACTACATACGTGCTCAACCATTCAGATTTACAAGCCTTCTGATATTACAACTAAGACGACACTTGGACAAACTCACAAGGTGTCCATAAAATTCATGTGATGAGGTTTAAAACAACAGACTGGGATATCTACAAACAGTGCGCATTTCTTCTCTTCAGGTGTATTACCGGAAAGCCTTCAGAAGCAATGAACAAAGGGAGATAGAATGAAATACTTGAGAATAGATTTCAAGAATGGAATGAATCTTTACCCCAAGGATGTCCTCCACAAGGACTGCCTCCTTTGTAGAGGCAACATAAGCTGAGATGGTGGTTCCTGGAATAACGGGACCAAACATTATCTCCTGAATCCTGTTGGAAAGATCAGGAACAATTATCTATGTTTTGCTTGAATGTGACACAAGGTGAGTAGACTGCATTTATCTTTTACAGATCAAAATAAAGCAAACTTGTTATATAAATTTCTGCAACATTGATTTAAGTTGTTAATATAATGTAATACTTACATTTCTGAATCTATTTTAAATTGAGAGGAACTTGACAGCACTTACTTTCCATTGTTCTCTCTGCATAGGTGCATATCCTGCAAACACAGACATTCAAATACTCTCATAATTGTGTTTCATCTGGACATTTTTATTTTCTTTGGAGATTGAGCAGAGGTACATTATTCAAACCCTGCAATTTAATATTGCATGAAGACAGTTTTATGTGACGTAGTCCAACCACATCTACTTGGTTATAGTTTTTAGCTAACTTGTAACATTTCTCACCTTGCCATTTGTGCTCACAGTGTAGAGAAAGAAGTCATCAGCTTCAATGGCTGTGAATAGGAAAATGACTGAAATGGTTCAATTTAATCGTGAAGATTGTTTTTTTGTGTCATCGTCAGCTTTGTCTTTAAGACGGCCACACAAGGAATGTCTGGATTTCATGACATTGGTTTGACTTTCATTTTTCCAAGGCAGTTTCTCTTCCATAAGACGACTTCTTCCGCAAAAGCTTTTCTTTCGGACCAAAATCATCATTCAAAGGTCATTCCCATTTTTCCAGCTCACAAGCTCCCATTTCAAGATTCTCGCTACCTTTTGCAATAACGGCGCTCAGATGATACAACATTTTAGGTAGTTCTTTTGCTTCTTCAATCACTTTCACCATCGAGGTCAGCATCTTCTGCCTGTCTGTGGTGATTGTGCTAGCCTGAGTATTAAATGATATAAAAAATGAGATCTTTTAGAAATTTCATTTTTTCATGACTGGCATATTAATCATATTTAGTGAAAGTGTTCCTAACTTTCACACATACAATGTTGGAATTACATCCAGCGAGAAAAAGAAAATAGTTTCACTTTGACAGTTGAGTCTGCATTGCTTATATCATTCCCTGTCTTTGATTTATTTAGAAATGATAGTCCTACAAGAGTTCAGGTTCTTCTGTCAATATTTGACTGATGCAGGTTGCATCTTTTCATCTGCAACAGATCCTAGTTCTGTGTCGTCAATACCCTCACTTCATAAAATGATATTCACCATTCTCTTTTTCAATGTGGCAGTCTAGCAGGTTTAGTGTCCTACCACAAAAATAGCCTACCAGTAACTTACGCAGAAAACCAATCAGAGTTCAGGTTCTTCTGTCAATATTTGACTGATGCAGATTGCATCTTTTCATCTGCAACAGATCCTAGTTCTGTGTCGTCAATACCCTCACTTCATAAAATGATATTCACCATTCTCTTTTTCAATGTGGCAGTCTAGCAGGTTTAGTGTCCTACCACATAAATAGCCTACCAGTAACTTACGCAGAAAACCAATCAGAGTTCAGGTTCTTCTGTCAATATTTGACTGATGCAGATTGCATCTTTTCATCTGCAACAGATCCTAGTTCTGTGTCGTCAATACCCTCACTTCATAAAATGATATTCACCATTCTCTTTTTCAATGTGGCAGTCTAGCAGGTTTAGTGTCCTACCACAAAAATAGCCTACCAGTAACTTACGCAGAAAACCAATCAGGAAGAACGATTTACTGACCATGCAAGCAATAAACCCAAGACTTAAATGCCTCACAGTACTCATGCTTTCTACAAAGGTATTTTACACCATAATACAGTTTTTAAAAAATATTCCACCAGGTTAAAAATGCTACTATCCAAACAAGATAAAAAAAATTGAAGTTCAATAATAAGGAACCAAATATTTAAGCGAGTGTAGTTTGAAACGATGCCTTCATTAATATTAGCCCCACACTTCTCCTCATACTTACCAATGACTCTGTTGATGTACTTTGAAGCCTGGAACATCTCCCTGGGAAATAATTTTTCAAACCAGACAGAAAATTCTTCTCAACTTCTCACTACTGACACACCATGAAGGAAATGAAGTGTTTGTAATGCTTTTATGAATTCCTGTTTAACAATAAAACATTTCATCTGCATTGTAACTGTTGACAAGCACTAAGATCAGATCTACAAGAAACACGTCATATTACCGCTATGAGTGTACAAGGAATCCCTTTGGAGCTGAATAGAGCTGGAGTTGATGATTTTCTGGACTTCATCCTTGTTGGTATTTTCCTTCAGGAACTCAGCCACAAGCCAAGGGTTAGCATTAAGATACATCTTAACGCTAGTAGGATTAAGACCTATGGTTGGGACATTCATAAGTTTGTGAGGGTGCTGTTTGTTTAGTTTCTCATTTTCTTAATAGGAAATAATGATTCCAATTTGTCTTTTTTTTTACTTTTGAAATCTCACTTGAAGTCAACACTTCATTCATTGAAATAAGGCCCCCAAAGGGACAAAGATTTGTAATAGTGACTTTAATCACTTCAATCAAAATCCATACTCATAAATAACAATTTGGTCTGCATTACATACTTCAACTTAATCTTCATTTTTCTGTATTTTGCAGAATCAAAATTTTGATGGAATCCCAACATATCGAAATGTGACTTTTCCTTGTAGGCCAAGGCCTAGATCACTTCAAAACGAAACTGGGGAAAAAAATCTGAAAATTCAACTATAAACCTTACTGCTGATCCCGCATGAGTGATTTTGCACAATAGTAGAAAGGCATTGTGGGAAGGAAAAAGGAGCAACCATAGCCCCCTTTTCCTTCCCACAATGCCTTTTTACCATGGTACCATTGTGCAAAATCACCCATGCGGTAGGCCTACCAGCAATAATTGTTGACCTAGCCTGCCTACATTTCTATGGCACGATTCTTTTTTGAAGCCTGGAGAAAAGTACGCTTAGCTCTCGCATGCTAGTAATTATAACTGTTTTGGACGGGGAAGCATTTCCAGGCACTACAGATGTCGTACGAAATATGAAAATATTATGAAATAACTACGTCTGAGTAATTTTCAATATGTAGGCCTTGGCCTAGTAAAAAATTAGGCCTAGTAACTTTTCTTTTCGTGCTTTAAAGAGGGCGCTGTTTACCGCTCACGAAATTCTAAAATTACATTGTGAGGAGTGTGATCTTTGACAAATAACGTCAAATTTGAAGGACAACATTGTCAGTTACCGATCCCAACGCATTCTCCCGATGCTCCTCTACGTCCAAATATGGATGGGGAAGAATTCCCAGGCAATGGAGGCATTCGTCGACCAGAAACCTGTTTCCACGGACTCGACATCTCGCACTAATGCTAGTGACGGTCGTACTTAGAAATGAAACTACATCTCAACGTGTAGTTGGTGAGTGGCACTTTCAACCTTCTCTCTGTGAATTTCTGGTTTTGGTTTCATTAAACATCAGAAGTATACTTAAGATATCTAAATACTTAGTAACAAGCGATCTTACTTAAATTTTCGCCCCAATATTACTTATATTTCTGATATGATCTACACGAGATAATTCAACTTATTGTATTTTGCACTGCATGATGGGACGAATTCAGAAGTTCTGATTGGTCGAAAGTTCTTTGCGTAGGCTCGTGAACATCCCGTGCACACCTACTGCACAGTACGTGAATGACACAAGTATAAAAACAGCTTCCATTCAAGTTTGATTTATTTGCTTCAAGTATTCAGCACATTGATCACAGTGGAAGTGCTCTTGAGCACACAAGCAAAGAAAAATTACCGTATAAATTAATATAATACAATCATACAATGCTAAACTTCCGAGAAAAAGTTTCCAACAAATGTTTCGTTAGCTTGTGGCATTATTTGTAAAAAAAAAATAGAACTCTATCTGCCAAATTTCAAGCCTGCATGAATACAGATTATTGGCAAGGTATTAGATGTGTTGTGGTTTTAAGACCTTTTCCAATCTCACGCCAATACTGAACCCAGAAGTCGGCTAGGGTGCGATGAATTTTTCCAGATAAATATCCCATCCATGTACTTCATAAGGTCGACCCACAATATGACGACACATGTACTATCCTTTTTGTTCTTTTGGAAGACGACGAAATTAGTGATAAAATTGACAATACCTCACATTGAAAGAAGTACTGAAAGTACTAAACTAAACAAACAAAACGAAAACCAAAACCCAATCTGTGAATTTCAAACTTTGGAATATGTGAAAATTGGTTGGTGAATTATTCCTTTGAGGGCTTGGTTGGTAATAATCAATAAAATAGCTGAAGTATTTTTCTGAAACAGTGACGCGTCACATCACACTCTCGGTTCATCTCTACAAAAGTAACGCAAATATAGTCTGGACGGATAAAACAAAATATCAAACCATATATTTATGAGACAAGTGTCAGAGAAATCATCATGGCATATACAACAATTTACCATACTGATCGATTGTGACGATACACACGAGTAAGTAAAAAAAAGACTAACGGCACCCGCTATCTTAGGGCCATTTTATCAGCCTTAAATTACTTCAGTAGCCAAAGTATTAAGCTATTTCCCCACTTTCCCTGAAAAAAGGATTTACTGTTGCTTTGATACATTACTGTTTTTAGAGACATAACCAGACGCTGGCCTTAAATGCACAATGATAGGCACAAATTTGAGAACGAGAAAACCAGAGACACAACATGTTTTCAGGTTTGTAGCTATGTCTGTATTTCGCAAGATATCCTTGAAACGCACTAAAACTCGCCTCCGGCGTCTTCCTCCTCTGCTTGGGCGCTCGAGTCGACACCAACCTCCTCGTAATCCTTCTCCAAGGCTGCCAGATCTTCACGAGCCTCAGAGAACTCGCCCTCCTCCATACCCTCTCCCACGTACCAGTGGACGAAGGCACGCTTGGCGTACATCAGATCGAACTTGTGATCCAGACGAGCCCAGGCCTCAGCGATGGCCGTGGTGTTGCTCAGCATGCAGACGGCACGCTGCACCTTGGCCAGATCACCGCCAGGCACGACGGTGGGTGGCTGGTAGTTGATGCCCACCTTGAAGCCAGTTGGACACCAATCGACAAACTGGATGTTGCGCTTGGTCTTGATGTGGGCAATAGCAGAATTTACGTCCTTTGGGACGACATCGCCACGGTAAAGCATGCAGCAGGCCATGTACTTGCCGTGACGAGGATCGCACTTCACCATCTGGTTGTCCGGCTCGAAGCAGGCGTTTGTGATCTCTGAAACGCTTAGCTGCTCATGGTAGGCCTTCTCAGCAGAGATGACTGGAGCATACGTAACAAGCGGAAAGTGGATACGTGGGTAGGGAACCAAGTTGGTTTGGAACTCAGTCAGGTCGACATTCAGGGCACCATCAAAGCGAAGAGACGCAGTAATGGAGGACACAATCTGGCCAATCAGACGGTTGAGGTTGGCGTAAGTCGGCCGCTCAATGTCGAGGTTGCGACGACAGATGTCGTAGATGGCCTCGTTGTCGACCATGAAGGCGCAGTCGGAGTGCTCCAGGGTGGTGTGGGTAGTCAGAACAGAGTTGTAGGGCTCCACGACGGCCGTGGAAATTTGAGGAGCCGGGTAGATGGCAAACTCCAGCTTGGACTTCTTGCCATAGTCGACGGAGAGACGCTCCATGAGAAGAGAGGCAAAGCCAGAGCCAGTGCCTCCACCGAAGCTGTGGAAGATTAGGAAACCTTGGAGTCCAGTACATTGGTCGGCCTGCAAAACAAAACACAAGCAATAAAAGGGGTGGTAACTGAGGTTTATGCTTGATATCATAAATTCTCCACTTAAAAGTTTACAGGCTATACAGATATGAAGAGAAAAATCGTTAAACTACTCACAAGCTTTCTGATTCTGTCTAGCACCAAGTCAATGACCGTCTTTCCTACGGTGTAGTGACCTCTGGCATAGTTGTTGGCGGCATCCTCCTTGCCTGTGATCAGCTGCTCAGGATGGAAGAGTTGGCGGTATGGACCTCTGCGCACCTCATCTGATTGGACAACATGATAAATGATTGCATGGTTAATCATTCATTGATTCATCAAACTTCAGTAATGTACCATCCACGCACATCTCTTTCGTCGTTACAAATTTACAATTATCACCTTGGCTATCGCAACAAGACTGCGCACCACCACGGCCATTACAACTGTAACTCCATTCATCTCATCCATCATCATGAATTAAGATTAATATCAACCAACCACAGTCACATCACCGCTGTCCGTAGTCTGTAATCACCATCACCCTCTTCACCACTCACCAACAACAGTTGGCTCCAGGTCCATCAAAACGGCCCGAGGGACGTGCTTGCCGGCACTTGTCTCGCTGAAGAAGGTGTTGAAGGAGTCATCGCTCGAACCAACCGTCTTGTCACTGGGCATCTGACCATCAGGTTGGATGCCGTGCTCCAGGCAGTACAGCTCCCAGCATGCATTGCCCATCTGGACTCCGGCCTGGCCGACGTGGACTGAGATACATTCACGCTGTGAATTAAAAACATACCAGTAATGTGTGACTGGTGGTTGTTTGCTGCAATGCATTTGTGATAAAATCGTCAATTTTCGGACTGAAATTTAGAAAAAGCTCCTTTGTCAAATCTCAAATACTGAACAAGAAGTCGATGAAAATAACAGTATACCGTGTGCTTCACAGTTTATATGTGGCAACTTTTCAACACATTTCCCCTTAAAAAAATTAAAATAGCATTAACAGTAATTCATTATCCCTTTCTTTGCATTGTTTAATTGCTTGTCATCTGTATTTCAGTTGAATTATTAACCTCATTTCTAGACCCTATCCCCCTTGAAACAAGTTCAAGAGATGCGCCATGTACACCGAACGCTTTCTGTAATACTAACTGCAGAGACACAAAAAACACAAGGCGGCATAATGAATTAATGCCGCTGGGTTGTTTACGGATCACAAAGAGCGATTCAAATATGGAATCACAGCTCTTGGTAAGGTTGGTTAGGTCTTGCCTCGGGAGCTGCTGATTTACATTTCTGATGAGACACTGGTCATGACTCATACAGACATTAATATAATGAGCGCCACAGGCACATTATTCGATGTCTGGGCTCCAGACAGTCTTGTTGCGTTTTATAGTAAAATAGCAGCTGATGATTAATTGATTGAAAGGAATTCAGGTTGGTTTGTCAATTTCATGGGTGGTCGAATTAAAAATTTTACGATTATAATGCTTATTACAATCAATGTGCGTCTTTCCCGGGCCCTCAAAGCTTCATTGTCAAATATCTACTTTTGCTTGAAGATGTGCAAGCTTGGGATCCAATATTGTTTTGAATTTGAAAAAGACAACAAGCAAACAGAAAAACAAACTGAACAATCAGTGAACAACCTTAACACAAAGCGGAATCAACAGCCAGCAAATCGGAATAAAAAATTTAAATCAGTGAGACAAAGAAGCATAATGAAACATAAAAGCAAAGTGGACAGTACGATTATCAGAAAGAAAGTAGAACGCGATCCACATAATCTGATTGATGCTACGGAATCAGCACGTGCACGGTTCTAGGCTTAATGCGCACGTTATTTTATACATTTAACATAAAATATACCACCCTTTATTACTCATGAAGGTACATGTACATTGAAGTCGCACAAAACCCGTACATAGGGGGGAAAGAGCAAACCTCACTGGACAAATGGCCGAGATATCTACGTTTCTTCAATCTACGTGTAACCACATCGACCTGCACATGCCGTGAACTTTTGGCTCATTTAGGCTTTTCCCATATTTCTTGATCTGGAAATCTGTCCAACGACTGAGCACAGACAAGTCATTTGAGGAAAAGTCACACCCAATTATGCCAAAATTAGGCTTCAACTAAAAAATAAAATAATGGGGTTTGATAACAGTTTCAATGTGCCGTTATGCACAGCTATGCTCCTGGAAACACGCGTGAACATCCTGAAGAATCTGAATTATCTTCCATCCTCTTTTAAGGCGCGGTGTCTCCTCATTAAACACTTCAGCATTCACTGTGTCGGGGCATGCATGATGAGGTATGAGTCATGCCCGCGAACGGCTGTTTCGTGTTCTTAAGCAAAATGCCACCCACCGCAGTCAAATGAATGTGCACCGCGGCTGATGAATTAATCGTGACTTATAATCGGCCAGCACACCACGCCATTGAACCATACTGGATTCATGTTAGTGACGATTCGCTTTGTCGGGCAGTAATTATTGGAAACATGTTGTCTTTTATTAGATCTGAGGTGAAAGTATTTATTCCGCCAGATATTATCGTTTTATTATACGAATTCAGACTGCATTAGCATATTTTACCTCGCTCTGTATTTAGAAGCAGTGAATACCCTCAACAAAGTATTAAAACGCAAAGCCATGAGAATATTCTAAACACCTCCCACGTTAGAAATTCCATTTAGATAATTGAATCACGTCGGATCTTTGAATTTCTAGGTACGAAGTGATAATACCCGTAGTAAAATGTTCATATTTAATTTCATACGTTGAGTTATAAAATGAACATGTACACAATCTTCCCTACACATGGACAGTGTTTTCTGGACGCCTGTATATGGCAGTACGGATACTAATGTTCTCTAGGATGCTCGAAATGTACATATAAAGAGATTTACGATCAATGGTGTGCTTATCAAAACAAACACACGACAAACTCCACTTCCAAAAATTCACAAGAAACCCTGTATTGTTAATCAGTATCATTTAAAATTACGAAGAGCGTATTTATTGTCTTTGACAGTTTGCGATGAGCGCTTCCTCGTAAATCATTCGTAAAGATGCATGGGTATGCATGAATTAAAAGTTCATACAGGGAACGAAAAATGTCCAAAAATGGACAGAATCGTGCGTACTTCCAGGTACTCTTTTACGGGATATCAAGACAGAGGCAGAATGACTGTTTTGCAGTTATCGGAAGATTTGGCACAGGGAGGACTTAGGATTTGATTGGACTTGAGAGATGTGAGGGTAGATCTCTGCAATCAATTAATTTAAGCTTTGAAACAAATACAAACTTAATTTAAGCACTATTAGTACTGTCACTGTACAAAATTATTGCACACAATGCATACTTACCTTAGAACAATACATGCTTAGCCATGAATTACCTGATTGCAGACCGACCCAAGTACTTTTCATCAATGGTGAGAGAAGTATGAGAATGATTTCGACTATCAGTTCGTGGTTTGCAGCCAAGTGCAAAACACTTTTCTGTATGTATATAATTTTAAAGTATCTGGTCAGTTTCTGGAACCTCAGAAGGAAATAATGACACCTTATGATTTAACCTCAAACGCAGTATACAAACACCACAAAGCAATTATCAATGCTAAGCCAACAAAAACTCACAATTCAACAGGGTTTCAAGGAACAGTGGTAAAATTTTGATGAAACAAACATGCATAATCCACCAACAATGTAAAAGGAAAAATTACATTCTTCTAGCCGTGATGAATTGTTAATGTTCGGACTAATGCAGCAGAAGAATATGCATCACGATAGAGAGGATTACCACGATTAGATACTACTGTTATTGCTTTAAAAAAATTTGTCATGGTACCGAAAAACGGAAGTTAAATTTACGCATTTATCTCAATGAAATTTAAAAAAAAGGAACACATGTACCTGATTGTTGATTGTATTTCATAGCACGTGCATTCTCTACACAAAAAGACTCCAAAAGTGACGTCAACGGTAAAATTAATTGGTAACACTTATAATAAGTATTTAACGAGTCTAACATTTGAATTTTTTCTCTCAAGAGTACTGTACCTTTCTAGCATCGTCTTGTCGTCATATTTTAGGGTGGGGCAGTGTCTGGCAAAATCACGTGTGCCTGTAGGCAAGTTTTAGTTTTCAGAGGATTCACAAATTCAGAGCCAGTATGCTGGCCTAACTTTTAGCTGTTTATACTCACCATTTTGGATTCTTTAGCAGTCCTGTCCTCAAAATCTGGAAGATTGTGGGTGATTTGTGTTTCTGTTTTGTTCCGACAGACGTGAGACAAAGAGTTGGTGTAGCTTGCTCACACAGTCCGAGTCCTCTAAGGTAACGATGGCGAAGAGGCAAGACCGTATGGGACTCGGCAAGGAGATGCAGTCCGTCTTATACACGAGGTACGGCCTCGCCCGTGATGTACGCTATTGATCTTCCAGAGGGGTGACCTATAACCAAATTAAAAACGGACATAAGATTTGAAACTTCGAGTCAAAAATAGATGTTACCATTTCATTTGTTTGTAATTTTTGTTTTGAATCGATATCAAATAACCAGAACCGTGTTGCTTCTTCACATTTCTGGATTGAAAACCACCTGTTTTGGAAGTATTTGATATAATGAAACAGCCGCTGTCATGACGGTTGCTGACGAAGAACGTTGCATCTGTCTTTAAACCTTTATAAGGATCGTAATTCGAGATTCGGAATAATGGATTCGCTCGGAGAGAACTCTTGCGTGGAAAATCGGGACATTTCAAATGAAGCATAATAAGAACATATTCCTATTTAGAAATTATGGGGCAAAGTGTTGCTGGCTTGGTGAATAAATACCGCCCGGCTGTTGAATGTAGTTTCATTATTTCACGTATCCTACGAAAACAGTCTGCCAACAAGGGAATTTTGTATTTATAAGTTTGTGCTTATTATAATGAGTACATGTGTACGTGGCGTGCGTGATCCTCTTTATCCAATTCTGATCGTGTTTCATATATTGTATTCTTGCTGACCAGGTTGACCAACTCATCTATTATACACAAGATTGACAATTCCATTTTTAAATGAAGAAAGTTGAACCCTACTTTCAGTCCTAATGGAAGTGAAAATCCTGTAAACTTTACAAACTCGTCATAGAACATTTTGTAACATTTTGTTCTAAAATTCGCTCTGTTCAAGGAGTTTCCTAAAAGACATCTCCTAGTAGTGCCATCTTTAAGAGTAAGAGACAGCGTGTCCACTAATTTTCAGCTGTTACAGAACTCATGAAGATGTCATTCTGTGACATCATGATGATTGTAAGATGACTCATCTAGACTACTAGACTCGTCACTAGTCCCCTTCAAGCTGCGCTGCAGTGGGGTATGATTATAATGGTAACAGTGATTGTTAAAAAGGAACCAGAATTTTATACGTATGCAGAAAGAAAGCATGTCGATAACGTCACAGCTGGTACTGCGGTGCTTGCTGATTTTTTGTCAAGGATGATCATTTATTTTGTCCAATCAAATTACTATCCTTGCAGATCAAGCAAAAATCGATTCAGTTTGCAATTGATGGCTAACTTGATAAAGCTCTTTTATGTTAGAGAATTTTTTTACGGTAATATCTTCATAGTTAGCAACCGAGGAAACATTATTTTGCAGACAATACGAAAAAGATTAACACTCCAAGATAGTTTATTTTGCATACGTCATCACCAAGCATTGTTGCCAAGCAGCGTCCCTAGCTACGGCATCGTTCTAATCAATTACCTCTCAAAACATCTTCAATGGGAACATGATTCTAAAATTTGAAAAATGCAGAGAGAAAAGGCCACGTCAGTTAGCTCACTTAGAGAAATTAATCTCTTGAGCCACAAGAAAACACAACTCCATTGACTTGCCAATATGCCAAGCAAACCCGTGACAAAACACCTTGGCTTCTTCCATCTTCGGAGTTCGCGATACAGAAGACACTAAGACTTGAGCAAATGTTTGTGATGTAACGATACAATCGTGAGCAAAGTGACAAAACTGTCTCATGTCCTTAGCTACCGCCTTGGGGTTGGTATAAAAGCTCATAAGTTGATGTTGATGGATCAGTGTTTGAATCTCGTCCGGCAGTTGATGTTGGACTGTGAGACTCTTGCTGTCCGTTTCCAGAGTCATTTTTATTGTTATTTTGAACAGAAATCCAAATCCAACGTCGTACAACCGGTTCTATATACTGAAGTCTGTTAATTATTACAGTGAATCGTCAAAATGGTAAGCGAATTTTCTATTACTTTCACCATAATGAAACGGGGGAGTTGAGGCAGGGCAGTCAACGCTTTAGACTTGTATTTGTTTCTTTGGACGTTCTTCTTCCCTCAACTTTCCGAGGCACC
Source organism: Acanthaster planci (assembly GCF_054643075.1). Taxonomy (NCBI): domain Eukaryota; kingdom Metazoa; phylum Echinodermata; class Asteroidea; order Valvatida; family Acanthasteridae; genus Acanthaster; species Acanthaster planci. Next base: position 438,032 of record NC_141791.1, on the reverse strand, counting down.
AATTTAAATCCCTTTTCAGCGTGAGTGTCTGTCCCTCCACATCGGTCAAGCTGGAGTCCAGATGGGCAATGCCTGCTGGGAGCTGTACTGCCTGGAGCACGGCATCCAACCTGATGGTCAAATGCCCAGTGACAAGACCATCGGAGGTGGTGACGACTCCTTCAATACTTTCTTCAGCGAGACAGGAGCCGGCAAGCACGTCCCTCGAGCTGTCTTTGTTGACTTAGAACCAACGGTAATAGGCAAGTCTGCTTTGAGATATTTATGCCAAAGTACAGCCACTATCCGTTTGAAGGTGTCACTCTGAAACGATGTTTTTGCCCTCACCTCATCACGGACTCTTGATGGCATGAGTACAGGTGAAAAACTGTTTCCACTATTCCGTCTCCACAACCAACAGTCAAACTGAAGATGCTTGATAACAAAGTTGAAATGAGGGAAGAGTAGGCGTGGATAAGCCCTTAATCCACCTGCACACATTCACTCCTGCAGCTATTTATCAAGTTGATCCACTTGCAAATATTGGATCATCTTCCGCGTCCATGTAATTGCTTGGCAAACACTGATTCCACTCGGCTCGTGAAGGCTTATTGTTAACAACTGTGTAACTGTTGACGGCTACTTGTAAAATGTCCTGATAATTTAGTAAGAAAACAGAAGCAGAACACTGAGATGACAGCATGGCGACTGATTTTAATTTTTAAAAATGCAACTTTTATCAAATTAGTTGATATTTCTCTTGACAATAGCACGATCGTTTCTTCACACGTTTATTCAAATAACATCTAATTAGCAACATTCTTAATAGTAGATAACTAAGGAAAGGACAACCCCAAACAATCCTTGCTCCCTGATAAATACATTTGTCTCTTCTCTCCAAACCCATAGATGAGGTTCGTACCGGCACGTACCGCCAACTATTCAGTCCTGAACAGCTGATTACGGGCAAGGAGGACGCCGCCAACAACTATGCCAGAGGTCATTACACCGTGGGCAAAGAACTCATCGATCTTGTGCTGGATAGAATAAGAAAATTGGTAATTAACGAGCCTCATGTCAAACATGTTCGAATGAAAAGTTCTTGACAGCGAATTTGCTTATCCTAACTTAGCTATGAGGAGTCTTACAAGAAAGTTTTACTCTATATTTTCAGGCTGATTTGTGCACAGGTCTCCAGGGTTTCCTCATCTTCCACAGCTTTGGTGGAGGCACTGGCTCTGGCTTCACATCCCTGTTGATGGAGCGTCTCTCCGTCGACTATGGAAAGAAGTCCAAGTTGGAGTTCGCCATCTACCCGGCTCCTCAGATCTCCACAGCGGTCGTGGAGCCCTACAACTCCATCCTGACCACCCACACAACCCTAGAGCACTCCGACTGCGCCTTCATGGTCGACAACGAGGCCATCTATGACATTTGTCGTCGCAACCTAGACATCGAGCGTCCGACTTACACCAACCTCAACCGTCTGATTGGTCAGATTGTGTCCTCCATTACTGCGTCTCTTCGCTTTGATGGAGCTCTCAATGTCGACCTGACTGAGTTCCAGACCAACTTGGTTCCCTACCCACGTATCCACTTCCCCTTGGCCACCTATACGCCGACAATCTCTGCAGAGAAGGCCTACCATGAGCAGCTGACCGTTGCAGAGATCACTAATTCCTGCTTTGAGCCGGCCAACCAGATGGTGAAGTGCGATCCTCGTCACGGCAAGTACATGGCCTGCTGCATGCTCTACCGTGGTGATGTCGTCCCTAAAGATGTCAACGCTGCCATTGCAACCATCAAGACGAAGCGTACCATCCAGTTTGTTGATTGGTGTCCAACTGGCTTCAAGGTGGGCATCAACTACCAGCCACCCACCGTCGTGCCTGGCGGTGATCTGGCCAAGGTGCAGCGTGCTGTTTGCATGCTGAGCAACACCACGGCCATCGCTGAGGCCTGGGCTCGTCTGGATCACAAGTTCGATCTGATGTACGCCAAGCGTGCCTTCGTCCACTGGTACGTGGGAGAGGGTATGGAGGAGGGCGAGTTCTCTGAGGCTCGTGAGGATCTGGCAGCCTTGGAGAAGGATTACGAGGAGGTTGGTGTTGACTCGGCTGATGGAGAGGCAGAAGGGGAGGAGATTGACGAATATTAACGCTCTTATGAACAATTAAGTTCTGGACAGAGACGTAAAAGAATTACGTACATGTACCGTTTTTTATTAAATTGAAAGGTTAAGAGGTAAAAACAAACATCTAAAAATCCCCCTTTTTTAATTTGATTTCATAATTCACATTTCATTTGAATTAAAACCTACCGTGCATGAAATTCAATTACCAAATGCTTTCCGCATTTGGTTCTATTTATTTTGTTCTGGGCTTCTAAAACAATCAATTTTGAAACCAATTGACCTCCTTCTACCCAATTTCTCACCATTAGATTGATGAGTTGTACGATCATTTTAGTATCCTGCTTGGTACTTAGCTTCCTGTTTGACTCTTTTCTTTCGTTCATATTTTGAGTTAATTCATGCAGTGCTGTTATAGCATTTATACAGAGGTTTTAAGGCACTTTTTCGTGTGAACGTTTTTGGGCGAGTTGCGTACACGAAGCACTCTTGCGTTTCAATTTCACGGACACAAAAAAACCGAGTCCATGAGTGCACCCTGGGAGCGATTTCGACGATACGCAACGCTTGGCGCGCATGTGGAAAGGCGCCCTTACACGTCAAAATAAAGCCATAAATATCAATCATCGATAATTACATAGCAATTTGATCATTGTAATTGATCAAGAGACCATCACATTGGTGGGTTTCAGCCGTTAGTAATGCATTGTTCCGATCCACGGCATTCTGCGCTACATCGTGCAATACATACCACGCACGCATCAATTTCCGTTAAAGGAAAGGTAAACATCAAAAATGTGCATTCAAATTTCAATACAAAATTTTTGGAAATGGTTTCCTTCTTTCTTGACTTCTGGATGCGGTTACCTGTGAAAGCTATTGCCTTCAGCTCGGACGAGTTCCTACTGTCAATCACCATTGTCATCAAATATTTACAAACTTTGGCAACAACCCCCCCCCCAAAAAAAAAGCCAAGACAAGCACCGCACTTGGCACTGCGTGAAAAGTTCAATACACACTTTTTTCCTCGGACTTTGGCTGTTACACGTTATTAAGATCTGCCCTGTGAACAAACTCGCAACGCAGAAGGGAAAAAGGTACCAAATTCTATTTTAAAGTGTCATGGAGAAAAAGTACATCTGACAAGTACTGAAACATCCACACATAGTACCAACAATCAAATACTTCAAGTCGTCCCCTTTTATTTAACTTTAAGTTGATGCGTCTCACAATTTTGATGAATTGCACATGTAGATTTTGTCACAATACTATGAGTGTTTCGTAGGTGTCTTGATAGTACCAATCACATCCAAAAACTGTTTCAAGCTTAAGAAATAATTGTGCGGGTTCAGCGTTCAAATCTAGGAAGCACAATCTTCAGCGATGAAATCATTCCCTTGATTTTTTAAAATAAAGGAATGTATAATGTGTACAAGATAACACACAATTTCTCCAGTCAAAAGGCTTTAGACAATGACATTTTAGATTACAGATAACAGCCAATAAAATAACGGCAAATCGTCTCCTCGTGTTTCTCAAATCCTTGGTTCTTTGTCTTTAAACCATTTATGTTACTATCTTTAAATTGAAAAATATATAACTCTAATGTTCATGTAGTGTATTAAATTGGGTATCAATTACAGCCCATTTGGAAAAATCCCAGTTTAGATTCCTTTCCAGGCAAATTTTTAATATTTTGCATTCAAAAGTAAATTGCTATCTTAAATTTGTTCTTATACTTTTGGTTAGAGATACTGTTGACAAATATAGAGCAGCCTTGCACATCAAAATAATACTTTTACTGTTCATAATATAATTGGCATATATCTCTATTACCGTATATATCAATATAAGTGATTTTTCTTTTCAATTATCTGTTAAGACTAACTATGAAGTAAACAATCTCTATCTTCATATGACCCCTGACCTTTGTGGATTTTAAACCAAGGTCACAGGGGTGAAATGCAATTACAGTAAACCAACACCAACCTGACCTCTCTTCACCAACCTGACCTCCTACTTCCTCTTAGGCCATTCATAGAATTGTGGCTCAAAGGACTCATAAGTGAAGTCATACATCCGGCTGCTGACAAACGTCTCCAAGTCATCTGGGCGGGGATAACGTGATGCTGCATTTGTCTCATATGCGTACTCAGCTATGCGTACAGCCAACTTGAGGGAGACCTCCCGAACTTGTTGCAAGGGAGGGTAGACACGCCCCTCTTTGAGGTGGTCATCCGTCACAAGGGAGGCCAGACACTGTGGGGTTGGGAGAAAGACAGCAGGTTTGTCGCATCAATTCATAAAGATGCATTCAGGTAAAAGGAAGTATCTTTCTAGCCTGCCACCTCAGTGGAGCATTTCTTCTTTCAGATGTGCTACGCCCGATTTGGACCACACCCAATGTCAACTCCCCTTAAAAAAAAGCTGAAAATATTCAATACCTTGGCTGCCTCCAAGAACATCTCATCAGTAATGTGCCTCACCCCAAACAGGACCACACCCAAAGCCACGCCTGGGAAGATGTAGGAATTGTTGCCCTGACCAGGATATAGAACACACCCATCTGGGAGTTTGTGTGAAGGGAAGGGGCTGCCACTTGCAAATACACACTTACCCTGAAAAGATACATTGAGGTGCTCTTAAACCATGGCAGCTTGACGTCCTTTGTCATTTGTCACACCCCTTTAAAACATTCTCAAGATGGTGTGGTGTTTCTTTACTTATATTTTGTTCAACCCTGAAGCTATTCCAATCATCTTCCATTCATCTAACACCTCTTGGAACATAAAAGCTGTCTTTTCCCAAATGTTACATGTAATGGAAAATCTGCTTGTTTAACAGAGTGGAAGATTTTGAAAAGGTCTGCCTGAAATGGTGTAATGATGGTTCTAACGTTGGTATAGGTGTAGGCCTGTTCGGCAGTGCATTCTGCCTTGCTTGTGGGATTACTGAGGGCAAAGATGATTGGGCGGTCATTGAATGATGCCATGTCTTGTAAGATCTTCTCTGTGAAGACTCCTCCCACAGCTGCTGCACCTGAATAGGAGAGATAGCCCAGCTTCAGACAATGACCCACTTTATCTAAACTTTGTCACAGATTGAAATTATTACCATCAAAATTATTGCCCTGGTTATGAAAACCAAGAATCTCTCTGAAGAACTTGGACAGCCAAAAAAGACAGATAAAGAATTCCAGGGAAAAACAAGAAATCATGTATTGCCTAGATGAGATTTGAACCCACAACTAAAACAGGAATGACTCTACACTTGCTCCCATTTCAAAATCTCACTATACCAGACACCGCTATACTGAATATTTTGTGTGGACCATGTCTTATTTGCTCTAGTGGGGTTGTACGGTACCAATATGTAGGGATAACTGACTCTACACGTGCTCCGGTCTATGTGTACAGGTCACAGATTACTTCTCCTTACATCTGCTGACTCCTCTCTCTATACTTATTCCTACCGATCAGAGCTGATGGCTTGATGGACTGCACTATCTTCTCCAGGTCTTTCATGGGCTCGTGGGGGTGGGCAAACGGCTCTTTGTGGCTATCGATGCCTCCTGCTGGACGATCCTGAAATAATAATGATTGTATTCTAATGATTCTCTATCTCGGGACAGTGTCAAAATATTTGGGGATATTTTAGACAACAAAAATCTGTGACTGACCCAGGATTTCCAGAGCAACATCGATGTGCAACAAACTTTTACCTTACAGATGAGTCCCCTTGAATCCAACAGCCAGATGCGTTTTCTTGCCTCGTCTTCTGCCAAACCTTCTGCCTCCATGGCAGCAATGAGGAGGTTGGCAATGCCAATAGACGCCTGCCAAATCAAAGAGTGGCTTAGCTATTCTGAATTACAGATTTTTGCTGCTGGCTTTAGTTGTTGTGTATTTGTCATAATCTGTTCTAAACATTTTGTTTTCCTTTTGAAGAGTTTGTTGGGAAATAAGATGTCTATGTATATTGGTCTAAATTCCTACTTGAGCGTGATTCCCCCTAAACTCACCTCACCGGCTCCCTGAAATAGGAATATATTCTCCTGTAGTTTCTTGCCTGTAATTCTCAGGCTGGCCAGGATACCAGCTACAGCGACTGAAGCGGTCCCTTGGATGTCATCATTAAATGTGCAGTATCGATGACGGTATTTGGTCAGAAGTCGGAATGCATTCTTGTTGCCAAAGTCCTCGAACTGGATCAAGCAATTCTGGCCATATCTGGAGAAAAAATTGAAAAAAAGAATCAATTTTAATTTCGACAACTTTCTTTCAAGGAATGACTATCCAGAGCATTTTTTTCCAACCATTCACCAAACTGGTCTCTCCTCAGTCAACTATCAACAATCCGAATAGATTATAGGTACCTGTTAGTCACAGCCTCCATGAACTCATCAATCAATTCATCATAGGCAGAAGAACGATCTCTCTGCTCACGCAATCCAATGTACAGTGGATCATCCAGCAAGGTCTATCCGATAACAAAACAAAATTTTCAGTTTTGAAGACTAATGTACTTTCAGCTTTACACACATCACTTTTTTACAAAACTGCTTGTCAGATTGTCTGTCTAATCCTCCATACCTGGTTATTTGTTCCTACATCTAGCATGATAGGTAAACACTGTGATGGTTGGACTCCAGCAATGGCTGTATAGAGAGCTAGCTTGCCAACAGGAATACCCATACCATAGCTGCCTAGGTCCCCTAAGCCAAGAATTCGCTCCCCGTCAGTAACCACAACAGCCTACAAAAATAATAATATTGCAATGAATTGGAGGCATTAGAGAAATATTTCAGACAGTTATAAAAACTGTAACGATGCAAAATAACAAAAATTCACCTTGACATTCTGTTCTGGCCATGCAGCTAGAATATCTGCCACATGTCCTCTGTCATGTATTGTGATGAAGAGTCCTCGTGGTCGGCGATAGATGAGCCCATAACGTTGGCAAGCCAGACCGACAGTGGGTGTATAGACGATGGGCATCATTTCCTCAAGATTGTTGCAGAGTACACGGTAGAACAACTTCTCATTACGATCCTAAGTGAAAGGTAAAAATACCCCTCTGTGTAATTCTGAGTTATCTGATATGACCAGATCCTCTTTTCAAACTTTTATGAAGTACGTACGTGTACTTATTTATTTTAGAAAATAATGTCTTTCAAAGGATTCGCAACAATGATTTGCAACCTGAATTTTTTTGGAGGTACATTTTGTACCTAGTATGTTTTTAACAGTGTTTTGCACATAAAATCTGATCATTACTTGGTAATGTTTTTTTCCGATACCATTTATCTGACTGTATTAATTTTTTTGAATAAACCTTTAGTCACATTGTATTTATTAACAATGTTTCCATTGTAGGAATTGATGAGATTTATTTCCTTCCAACAAAAGTAACTTTAGGCCTGGCTACTTTTGAAACCATGGCATTGCTATGACTGGTCCATAGTTAGAGCAACTGTGACCTACTTGTAAATCCATGAGCTGGATAAAGCGATCAAGGTCACTAAACTGACCCCTGATGTTTCGTAATGCTCGTTGTTCTTGTATCTCTGGGGTGCTAACAACAGGTGGTAGAAGGCCATGAATACCCAGAGCCTGGCGCTCATGTAACGAGAATGCTGTACCCTGAGAAAGGTTACATAATCAAGAAAACTGGTTGTAAATTATGACTTCAAAGCTCACGAAAAAGAAATACAAGAATGAAAGCACAGGCACGGAACCATGAATGATTTGTTGGGGCCTAAGCCTTTTAAACTTTGAAGTAAATGATTTAGCCTTTTTACTTTGGATTCAAACGTTACATTTTTACATATCGCATGTTTCTCAAAAGTTAAATTCGTATTTCAGCATCTCATTTCAACACAGAGTTTTAAAAAAGAGGCCACGAAACTACAATTTATCACGAAAAAGATGCATCGGCACATCAATGAGAAAAAAACCTTGTTAGATCGGTTGTCTTTCAGAGTATCGGGACCCCATCGCCTTGGCCTAGAATGGACCAGTTGGTCCCGGTAGCTCTCTTCAAGATCCATGGAATCAGTCTGAAGTGACCCGAATTTCTGCCGTCTATTGTGGGCTCTGTTATCTCCATTTGTCCTGTTTAGTACCGATGACATTACAGATAGGCTCGAGCAGGGGCGAGTAGGGCTACTCTTTGGTACCAAAATAGAGTTCCAACTCAAATACGGGCCGGGGCGACACGGAACAATCTGGTAGAGTGGTTCCAGTTCGGTTTATATTGACATGATGTGACTTTGAGTCTGGGTTTCAAAATCCTTATCGCCTTTCGAAAAGCTGGTTCGATTTGACGTGTCAGCAGCAGTGACTGGGTAGTACGTTATTTGGGAAGTAGCATCTGTTTTAACGTACAAACAGGTTGCTGGATTGGTTTGCATTCTATAAATAACTTGTACTTTGATTATTTGCTCGGAGTTGGCCCCATATTATTTTGGCCTTGTCACCAAGGTCGCTGCGCAGAGCTAGAGACGGCTTGTGCCCTTTTTGGGTGTGGGGGTGAAGAGATGGGTTGCATCAAAATATATAGATCATAACCAACAATAAGAGTGACTTTTCTTTATTATTTTCAAAATCAAGATTTCATTAGTTTCGTCAACAAAAGTACCTTGTTGAAAGCGGGCGATCGCAATGCCGCCTGCCACTGCGCTAGTATTAAAGAACTCAAACTTGACTGTTCGACTTTGCGAAGTTGAGGGCGCACTGTCATTCTGCAGAGGTCGCGGTACTTCAAAAGAGACACATTCTGAAAATAAACCGAAGGAAGTATTTTTTTCCCCATGTTCTGCCAGTTTGGCAGGCGGCGCTCAAGGACGTTCTTCTTTCTGGTGTTGAAATAAAGCTAATAACATTAGACACGTTAGTAGGCTATCTAAAAAGACTGAGATAAAGGCTAATGTTATGATTAACCATGTTAGTACATGCATCTAAAGAAAAAGCAGCAATATTGAAGAATTTTGCTATTTTCCTACATTAAGCTTTACATTCATAAATTTTTCACCTGTTTGAGGCAGGTGGACTATCAAGGTTAATGAACGGAGGCATAGGGCCTATCCAGGTTTTAGGTGGGGAGGGCAAAAAGTATTTTTCCCCCAAACAATAGTCTGATTATTTTTTTGCCCTACTAAAAGAATCCTAAATCCCCTACAAATAAATGTGAAACTATCTGGCACTTTTAAATGAAAAAAGAATTTTCAGTATGTCTTCAGGATTACATTTGAATGGCAGGTTGTTTTGAGTTATCTATGGTAAACTCTCTGGTGCAAATCAGCAAATAATGTTTCACTTCGTAACTTACATCAATCATTAATTGTCTGACATCGTGCCGCTTGGGGTTGCATTAGACCAACGTAGGCTATACAATAATATTGAATATTCGTACCTTGCAAAAAGCCGGATTTCTTAAAATCGATGCTCCCCAGATCCGGGCTGAAAGAAACAAGTTTGCCATGATAGTAATGTCGAAGCAAAACAAACTGAAACTGACTTACTAAACTTCAGCGGATTCCTGGTTCATGATGATTATGGAAGTTAAAGTGCGTGCGTGTAAGGCGTCGGACGAACAGATGTGGGCGCATACGCGAACGCTTTTATATCTGTTATTTTGCATTCGGCGTGTAAGTGTCCGGGTCAAAACAGGTAAAACTGTCAATAAAATAATGTGTTGAAATAGAAGGCTTTCCGGCAAAAGAAAAAGAAAAACTAACAAACAAAACTTTTACTTACGTCAGGGGAATCTTCAGACACGGTTCATGCTCTCTGTTTGGGGGCGCCCTGTTATCACAGTACATCCACCCACCCACAGGTTGGGGGTTGAAACATTTTGACAGTTCAGGACGTGCTAAAATGCAGCTGTAATTATTATCCTTTGCCTTTCTCGCACGCCTGCAGCCAAATGCCGCATTGATCCCAATTTTGGGGGGCATCCTGCGACCTTCCCACGAGGTGTGTGATGGAATTTTCTGACGTGAGTGGCAAGACCACCATTGATCGTCAATCTTTCGTCAGTAAATATGCCCACATGTAAAGTTAGCGGAAAGTTTAGAAAGTTTGGTACGCCATGACCATAATTCTCCGCCCCAAGCCCCTAATGATCATAATGATTATTTCCTCTGGCGACTGTCATAAACTCCTCAAAATACATAATTGTTTGTATTTGTATTAGTTACTCTTTTGTACGTGTAATACGGGTGATTCACATAGTGCGCCTCCAAGAGTTTGCAACGCGTTGGCCAATCAAAATACGCGAAATCTATTGTGAATCCTCCCTATTACGTGTGTGGATTGTCCGTTGCTGTAGTTTTTTGACTCTGTGCAGCTGTGATTTGTCCCACTTCTTTCATGAGCAGATGGAATGCTCGCTGGCAACTCCCAGAAATCTGGTGGTCAATCATTTTCCTCAGCCCCAGCTCGAGTTGCCCGCGTGCGCAATTTGCACGCACTGTACGTCACGGCACTTAGTGGCCAATCGGAACTTACAGTAACTTATTTTTATGAATCAAGTGGGCGGAGTCACTGGTGGCAAGCCGTTCTGCAGCAATCTGTCAGCCAGTCTACTCCGGATCAGCTGGGAAAACAGACATATTCTGGTGCTCGACGACGAATTATTCGGTATAAAGTTGTCGGTTGCTGGCATAAAAGGCACCAGACAGATATAGTGCACTGCATGCACGACACGGATCCCTGGAACTTCATCGGTATCACATGCGACTTTCTGCTGGGCCAGTGATGTAGACATCACTCCGTTGAAAGACTGTTTGGAGATAAGCCGACGATTGCTGCCGCGCCCGAGACTGAATCAAATCCGGTCTGCTGAAATTATGAATCAGCTCCAGCGCTGAATCGGAGGATTGAAGGCACCTACTGAGGTTGGTTTAGATATTTTCTGCATAGAATTGTCGCATGAACAAATTATGAGCCGCAGTACATGATTTGCGAGAACTTGAACTACAACAGCGGCATGATGGTGTACATAAATGTTATATTTATAACTATTTTGGCATCGGCGTTGGTCTCATGCTGCCATGGGAAGCCTTCGTTGCATTTGGCTGTAGAAAAATGGCACAGATTCCAACTACCCACTGCTCAGGGTACCTCACCATTGAGGGTCGAGAGCACCGTCTTGGAGGAAGAAAAGGAGGAGTGGAAAGCAGACGCGGAAGACGACGATGGTGGAGAAAGTGACAGGATCATTTTATACTGCGGAGAAGAGTGCGAGGAACCGGATGAGTACAGAAATTACACCATCAAAGAAGCTGAGGACACCCTGGCGTTTGAAACTGTCTACCCCAACGGCACCAGAACGTTGACGAGACTACAAGTCCCAGAACAAATGGTGGAGTACATTAATGGATGGATGCGCGGTGTGAAGAGACATACGGGGAAGGCAGAAGCGGTAGACGCCAAAGTTCGCAGGAAACGTGCGGTGTTTGACTTCGATACGAGGTTTGAGGTGAACGTTGCCAAGTACCTGACTGAATATCCATTCTCAGCTGCCGTCAAGTTATCCACTGGGTGTACCGGGGTGCTGGTCTCGTCCCAGCACGTGCTGACAGCTGCGCATTGTCTGCACAACGGGAAACGATATATCGTCAAAGTCAAAGATATCAAAGCTGGATTCAGACGAGAGGCGACACCAGGGGAGGATCCAAGTGAGGCGTACGAACGTTCCTTCATCTGGATCCGAGCCGATAAAGTCTACCTCCCGTATGACTGGACCAACAAGAGAAATAGTTTGCAACCCCTGGATAAGGACTATGCCGTTATTGTTCTCAAGAGAAGCCCGGACAGAGAACATCTCGAAGTCGGCATGGGTGACACGGGCAATGTTCCGGTCGGCACTATGGTTCACTTTTCGTCCTTCGATATCGCCAATCAACCCAAGTTGTTCTATCGATTCTGCACCGTGACAGGTGGCACCCAGGAGCTTTTTTACCAGCAGTGTGATGCGGAACCGCCTAGTATTGGAGCAGGGGTGTACATTAAGATATGGGACCCTGAGGCCGGCAGCTGGTCAAGGAGAGTAGTTGGCCTTTTTGGAGGGTTGACGTCGTTTATTAACGCCTTGGGTATAAGGGAGGAACAGAACGTTGCCATGCGTATCACACCGCTGAAGTTTGCTCAAATATGTTTCTGGCTGACTGGAGATTACGGCGAGTGCAAAGGATGATACTCAGTTGCTATTATTACATAGATGAAATATACATAGGCCTATCTCTGTATCATGTTAACTTGTTTACAGTGTAAAGAAATGCCAATGTCTGAGTTCTTACCCTTACGAATGTTTGGGAGTAAATACAAAAGCTTGAGGGCGATGACTGAGTAGCTCCAATTGACATCACCGTGTAAAAAGACTGGTTATCTTGGAATGCTTTGTAACGTTTCCGTTCTATGTAAATGTCATTCAAGATTGATAAAATAAGTAAAATTCTTGTTTTAATTTGTTCTATCCTACCTTCTTGAAATATGATATTTGAAGAAGTGGTAGGCTTTGGGAAAACTGGAGGCCGGTTTATTAAATCATTGAGGTACGGGACGAGTTCAAAAAATCCTATGAATGAACCAAGATTTAAAAAACGTATAGCTGGCTAAAGACAAAATGAGAATCACTGAATACAAAAGAGGACACACCTCATAAAAAACTGCTTCAAGTTCTTGTTGTGGGACAGTTTTATTCTTGTCTTGGTTCCAACCTTTTGCTGGAAGGTTCGAAAAATCGAAAAAGGAACCAATTTATAGTCCATCCGTTTGATGCTTGCATTTCCTGTAAAATCTCAAGTTCCTCTCAGTAAACATCTACTTGGCGATGCCTCATCATGCCTAGCACGAATGAAGAACACTCCTTTGGGAGGAAATTGCTCACTTTTCGTCACCGAATTTTTTTTAACAGATCTTGTTTGGGGAGTATAGTTTTCAGCGCACGTTTATGGTGGTTCACTTGTTGGCTTGTGCATACATGTACATGCACATGTACATGTAGGCTACTACTTGGTAAAGCATGTCTTTCTAGTTCAATTTCTAGAACTGTTTTCGTTAGATCCATTCATAGTTATTCTTCGGGATATTGTTCACAAATTGAGCCTGAATTGACACTCATACGCTATGCAACCTAGCGTGTATACACGTACAATAAAGTCTGTTGTTTGCTGATTTCATAGGCAGCCTATTTTGTTGAAGACCAAATTTCATACTGCCTTAAGTTACTAGCTTTGCCAGCATGCTCAAAGGATTGTATTTATGTAATTTGTGAACAGCTAAATTCTGGCTTGTGCAATTAATATTTGAAAGTGCAGTTACCCCTCCCAAGCTACAACCGTCTTACCTTTCTTCTTTAACCAATATTTGCAGTGCCAAGGAAGCATAATTAAAAGAATCCAAATTATTGCCCATGATTTTCAACAATAATCTACTTAGCTGTTTCCTGAGAAGGATTTTAACCTATAACAAATGCAGTCTTTTAAGGTGTGGACCGTAAAGGGTTATAAAGTCTGAGTATGGATTTTTGCCAACTTTCCTTAGCTGCCCGAAAGGGTTTCAACTGTCCACCGGGCCACATTGAAAAGCATTTTATAAAATACACCAACAGAGCTGCCCACCTGCTGGACCGCTTGTGATGTTCGACAGGGGACTGTTATTTACAACACCCGTAAAACCTGGCCCTGGCTTGACAAGCCGCACAGCTACTGAATCGTTCAAGGTTATGCAGAGCTTTTTAGAGTTGCTTGAAGACAATATTTTCTCTTCGTTTAGACATGGTTTGACTTTAATAAAAATCAAAATCAAAATCGTTGAATGTCCCCTGTCATCACGTGGCAGCCTGAAATGAAGTCGACTGTATATTATGTTTGCACAGTTTTCATATGATATTGTTTTTATCTCAGTGTAGATTTTATTTTTAAAAAAAAATTAACGAAATGTTTGTTTATGAACATCAAAATGGAAATAAAATACTTGTACAAACTTTTAATGTCATGGTTGAAATGAAAACACAAAGAATTGAGGCAGTTGTAGCTGCCACATTTTGGCAAATAGGTCAATGGGACATTAATATTGCTGAAGCTATGGACATTCTTGTCATAAACTTGACGTCTTGATGAATGGTACCCCAGCATGTCCCCTGTTGACACGCCCTCAACCTTTTTGAACTTTTTTATATTCTCTCTGTCACTCTCCATTCGCCCTAAAAATTGCTTTGACTTATAAATGCCCCGAGGACCCCAATTTTACTTCAGAATTCAACGGCTTGAATTTGACACAAAGCAGGCCCGAAATATCGGAAATGACCGCAAGAAACTTCCATCCAGTCGTCAGAGGGATTAGAGACAAATGCCCTTGTGATGACATTTTCCGATCAACATCCAACCTGTTCTGGAAAACTAAACAGGAGTCACTTGGGAGGAAAGCGAAGAACCCATCTGAATTATGACTTAATCAGGAAGTAAGAGGCATGAGGAGAATGTTGATACACAGCGGTCATGTAACTGAACGCCAATGTGAGCTTTTGGTTTCGGAATTTCTTGAATGTTTTGCCTCGGACACACGCAGTGAGGCGTGTCTATTGCATCATAACACACCCTGTCAAAATATTGTTTTAAGTTTGAAATTCTGGAATGTGAACTTTGCGGTTTTTGTGAGGGTTCATCCACACAGTGCTCAACATTGTAGGAATGTCTCGGTTTTGATAATAACATGTGGACTGCTGAGATTGGCGACAGGGAGCCGTAAGGGACATCAACACTGAGAAGTGACCAGAAATCATGCAAATCAAACGACGTCTTAAACATATTTTTTTAAGTATTTCTTAATTATGGAGTCATTATTTTCACTGTTACATTTTAAGTTAATTAAAAGAATGTGTATTACACCGGTGATGTCCATAATGCTAGCAAAGATCTTAGTTTTATAACCTGGATACCTGATTAGGTGAAATGAAATTACGGTATTAATGATTTACGAAAGTTATTTCCAAATTTACGGACTCATAATTATATACAATTATATAAGTAACACAATTACAAGTAACGTTGTGCATGTCGATAATTCTTATTAAGCTTTATTTTATTTTAACATAAAAATCATATAGCAATAAAGTGTTGATGGTCATCAGTTGTCATCGTTACTATTTGAGTTGCGAGTCGACAAATTTATTCAATGGAAGTCGGTTTGGTTTCATAATTTCTGGGTGTTGGTTGTTCTCTTCGAAATGCGTGACAGGCACTGTTCTCCGTCAGGTCAAAGCGTATAAGCACGATCATCAGTTTCCAAGTGACCCTCGGGCAACAAAAGCTAGCTAATATCCGCTTCGCCTTGGCCGCGTCGGGGTTGACTTGAATTCGGAAGAAAAGTAGAAAACACCCAGAAGACTCGGATTTCGTCAGTAAAAACCATCACCAAATCCCAGCTAGCGAAACCAATGATTGCTAGGGGCAAATTAACTCACTCGCTGTTTATGTTGTATCGAACACCGTGTGGGACTTTCCATGCACTGTTCACGGGGCTGTGGACGCTGTTTATCCAAACTAAAAATGCGAAGCCGGCTGAAATATCCGCCCATGCAGACGACACATATGGAACACCATAGTTTATCGAAACTAATTGCTTTTCAGTAGTACGGGTCGTAGTGTTTACATTTGAAAGCGCAGTGTAGGCACAGAAAGAGACTATAAAAAATCTTTGCTACTCAACTGAGTCTAAATTTTTATTGTGTTGTACATTCCTGAGTATTGTGTATTATGACGACGAATAACACGTTATTAAAATGGTGTAAAGTAGGCCTATTCCAGGGGCCTTGTCTTGTACCCAGAAACTCCCACATGCGATAATGATGATAAATGGGGTCAGAACAGGGTCAAAACACAGGAACAACATGCACAGCAAACTCCTCCAGGGATATTCGGCACATGTAAGCACACCCTAAGTATGTGAACTGTACACATCTACCATTAACTTCAACCGTGTTGGGTTAGTTTTTCTCGTTGGCACAATCTGGAGCTGAGTTCTTTGGTAAAAAGTCATCATTAGTATGTAGTTGCTTGCCAATTGGAACGTCCTTCCTTTGTTGAAACGAATGCGTTACATGTTGTACTGGCAATGTCTGTCTGTACTGTTCTGTCAATAGTATTCAGCATGCACAAACTGCGCGAAGGTTCACGATCAACACATCGAACTAAGACTTTACCAATGCCATATACGGGGCTAAAAGATTCCGGTAAGGTGCCTCTAAGTTCCAAATTCCATCCTCGCTAAGTGCTGTCGCATCCTTCAGCCGAATAGGTTGAAAGAGCAGCGTGGGGCGTATCAGAACCACGCTGAGGTAAATTAAGTTTGACGGTTTCGCTCTGGTTACACGCCTACGATGAGAACACTGTACGGACAGTATTGGAAAAAAATCCTGCAGCCCAGTTTCAAAACCATGATTTTGGGTTCAGGCTGTTAACTTTACACTGCATATCCCAAGTAATAAGAATTCCTAGCATGTGCGATCATTGTTTCAGTGTAAGATCTAGAATGTGCACAGTCTCGATGATTGACCCAAAAGCGTCCTTACTGCTTAGTCACGGACTCATCTTCAAAGATTTTCCAAAATCTGGTAAAATCTGGTATAGAAGTAGAAACATAACTCTAGAACAGATTACAGCAACATAGAGAGGTCACATGTTGTATGCCCCACCCGTCCGCCCTTTGAACGGCAAAATAGAAAGGTGATATGACTCAATAAATGTAATCTGTTAAGTCTTCATCGTGAATGCAGCTGGCCTGCTGTGCTGGGTACAAAATTACCCCATCTGCACTGTGGGGGAGGTAACTTGTCGCTAGGAGAAACAGCTTGGAGATCTCGTTGTTCGATTGAATGATACCACCACATACACTATTTCAAAAATTTGACATTGTAAATCTTTTGCCTCAATCGAGTTAAAATCTGTCTGCCCCTTGCTGCTCCGATTCGTGGGGTTCTACTTTAGAACAAAAATAAAGAGGCAAGAAAAATGAAATTTTATCCTGAGCCAGGGTCAACCGTTTGGATTCTGGAGTCTTTTCTGGGTCGAGTTAACCTGAGGTTGACCTGCCGAGTAATAGGACTGTTTATTCAGGCAATACTGACGGAGTATTCAGCTTGCTCTGAAAAATTACATACTTTAGCATAGAAAGCAAAATATTTGTAGGGTTAAATATTGATGGTGTCACGTCCTTCCACCTGAGTCAGTTTGGAATTATTTATGGCACATGTACAAGGGATGGTGCAGTTCTAATGCTCGGTTTTCAGTGAAAAAAGGATATTAAAGAACAATTTTTAACGAACCAGAAATTGTTTTGTCAGATATCTGTTGCAACGTCACCGCTTAATCTAGTTCCAAAACCTTCCAATTAGGAATCTTCTTGTTGTCAGATCCTGCACTTGGACCACAGGATGTCCATGGTTAAATCGAAAACATCATTGTAAATCGCAGTGGCTCAGTAAACGATTACGGATGGTGAACATCCACCCAAGGGTATCGGGGTTGAGGCAATGCTAAGACCAAGAGCGATGACGACGTCAAAAGGTAGATTTATAGGTTTCCAATATCGGTAGGAATATCTAAAGCCACGACGTAGCCACGGGGGTATAGGTTTACTGCATGGCATTGGCAGGTGCCTCTTCCCGCAAAAAACTGCTCCTATGCCCCAGTTTGAAACATCCATGGTCACAATAACTTAGGTATACCGTGCCTGAATCCACTATACATATACAAATAGAAAATAGAATTTTCGATGGTGTGGAGCCAGTTCCTTCAACAATGTCAAGATTTTACAGCCAGTGAAAGTTTCCTCGGCTCGTAAATTGTTCGCTAAAAGTGTCCAGTCAACAACTTCTCGAAGTCGTAGGATTCCTCTGAGGTCTTTGACTTCAGATTGCGTTTGGAAAAATGTTTTCATACGCTATTGAAAGTAGTCCGTGGGATTACAAATAATTATGGGAGTGGCGTGTACAGACCTTGATGGATTTAATATGTAAACTGCCTATTCTGCAAAGCACCCGCTCTCCAAACTTCCAAAAAAGAATAAAAGAGGGTACTTTTTAATACCAAGAGGAGGTGGCTTTGGGGTATCTGATTAACTGATTGTGAAGTTAGTTGTCGGATATACTCACCATCACATTACAGTAATGGTGCTCCTACGCAGACTACATCGTTAAATTGATTAAGTCCAGCCTTCCAAAAGTACATTGGGTGAGGGAGGATCACCTGTAACCGCAGAATGCAGACAAAATCCACAGGAAACTACTCAACTTAAACCTTTCTGGGAAGATTGGAAATCAGAACACTGCTTTGGCTGAATAAACTTACCGTAAGCAGGTGTAGACACGATCCCAGTGTATCACCCGTAGCTTGTCCATTGGACATTCCTCTAATTTTGCTAAATAGCTATAAGTTCTTCTGTTCTTCTTATTTGAGCTCACGGAATATTTAATTGTGACTTCTGAGAACCTTGAGAGAACGATATGTGTTGATTATTTCCCTCATTATCACTGACCTGTTTAACTTCATGCCAAAGGAATGACATTTAGAGGAGGCTTCTGCCTCGCTATTAAACCGAATACACTGAATCGTGTATTCACTGTCATCGTTTCGACAGCTGGGCTAGGCTGCATTCTGCCGCACTGGACTTGTTTTAATCTGTACAAATCCATTAACTTTGCCTGCCCTGCAGGCCAATGGATTCTGCTCGAATCTTTCTGGATATTGAAGTTATAACTTTACCCCTTTAACTGTGATACATTGTTGGCAACGTGGAGGAATGCTCGCTTTGAACGAAGTTCGAACTAAGTTTGTTCTTGACACAAGTTACCCTCTCAGGTTTTCTTGTTTTACCTTCGATGGCTTCTGTTTTTACAATCATAATTCCAGAAAGCTGTCTTGACCCCCGTCGAAAAGAGAAAAAAAAGCCAGGAACCTTCACAGATCATATCAAATAACCTGGCCATAAAATCTGACAGAAATTGCGCATTTGGGAAACAGGCTCAACTTCTAAGCGTCGCCATTTCTTCGAAGAGCACCATAAATAGCTATTAATCTGCTTTCAGTTTCTTTTTTGTGCAAAGAATTCAATTTCAATAAGCAGTCTTTGGCAATTAGACTTTTAAAAATATTTCTTACAAGTGGTGTGAAATAGCCTTGTCTAGACGCAGAACGCGAAGGTGAACCTGCTGTATAGGCCTATACAGCTATTTTCTGCACAATACCTTGTCCTTGTTTACGATTAATAATCTGTAATCGAAGCCAGTAGTATGCTAATACCTAATTTTTGTTGTTCGCTACACCCACGTTTATCTTTGCTTCTAGTGACACTGATCAATGCGACCTGTTGACATGAATGTTGAGATGACTAATTTAAACGCCATTAAAATTCAGGGCCTACCTCAACCAGGAATTCACAGTGGAAAATTCTACTGTGAACCCATCAGTGGGAGATTAATGGGTGCATGGGAGATATTTTTACATAGCATTCTTGACCCGGCTCTCGAAATTTTTCAGCAAGGATTTTGCCTCTCAGCATCTCCAGACACGTTTGGCGCCGACGATCGCAGCGTGTTGACCCGCCACAATCACAGGTAATGGTGTCCCAACGCGATGTGACCGTTCGAACTCATCTTTACACTAATAAGGCCCGTTTCAAACGTCGTGCTTATGCTGTGTCGAATAAAATTGAATTGAGCACGACGTTAGCACAGCAGTGGATTCAAACGTCGAATTTAATTCAAACTTTGAGCCCAGTCGAACTCAAATAAATGAAACATGATGGACCAGCACAACACAAAACGTGATATTGCGATCTTTCAGCCAGAGTCACAAAGAAAACGGATTTAGACTCGGCGAGAACTATTAGCATTTTATTTCTCGAAAAAGAATGGAGACCTTTTTATTCTCAAGGCCCAATGTTATGGTTCCTGGCAATCTTGCAGTGACATCTCGATGAAATAGGCCCATCACCCAGGTAAACAGTTCGATATCATTTGGGCGTCTTATTCCGGCATTTGGAGTGCAGTTTTAGTTTCAAAGGTCACCTTTGAGTTTATCTTATCTTATATCAAGCAGGAATTTGAAAGAGAAATGGTGTAACTGAAAACCCCATCTCCCTCGAGCTCCGTCTAGCAATCTGCCCCGAGCTCCGTCTAGCAATCTCCCCCGAGCTCCGTCTAGCAATCTCCCTCGAGCTCCGTCTAGCAATCTGCCCCGTGCGTTTTGAGAAATGTCCATTTTAGTTGCCATATTTGTTGAAGCGTTTGTTTGTCGGTGATTATTTCTCAACTCTACTACATGTTGTGAACAGGCGTATTGTATTCGACTCGGCAGTAGCACGACGCTTGAAACCACACCGTGCTTCTGCGCACTTAATGATGTAAGCTCGGCAGACCCTGTCTGGCGAAAAATCCTCTGCCGTGCCGAAATCAATTTGCCGAGCCAAATTAGTTTCAAACGTCGTGCTTATGCCGTGCCGAATACGAAAATCAAGTTGAATTGTATTGCATAATCACTGGCGTTTGACATGCGTAGCGTGCAACCACAAGAAGACATAAGCAGTGTGGAGCTAAAGTACCCAGCTGTAATATCCATTTATATTTCACGCCTAAATGACAAAAACATCGATTACCGTAACGATGTTTTTTTATGCGACACCAGATAACAATTTCACCAGATCATAGGGGGAATCTAAACATTGACTCCAACAATTTCTGGTGTAGCATAATTAAGTAACCAATAACCCCCTTCCCATACCATGCCGTCCCAGCTTAATTTTGCACGGTATTCCTGACAACGCAGTCAGTGGCGTAGTTAGAATTTTACTGGGGAGGGCACAAAGGGGGCACCAGCTTCTTATGGGGGAGGGGACACCAACTTTTAGTGGTGTGGTTTTTGGTGCAAGTTTTTGTTAGCCTTGATTAATATCCATTCATCCGGTTTTTTTTTCAGGGGGCACCGGGGGCAAGGGACCGGGTATTTTTTTGGGGGGGGACACGTGCCCCCAGGCCCCCCTGTGGTTACGCCACTGAACGCAGGCATAACTGTACTTGAACATGTAACTGTTGTTATAATTTTTATGCGTAGCCATTTCAAGATGATCCACAATGCACCCCTGTTATTACCGCGCCACTTTCGCACGACTGACTGGTTGGTGTCGACCTCAAGGGCATACCAACTAACCGATGTCGAAAAAAGCAAATTACTGTATGTTAAGACAGACATCAAGTTGTTGACGTGGTCTTATTCATGGCAGAAAAAACCTGGCAACAAGTGACTCCTGCATTGTGAATTGAAAATGAAACATTCGAGAACAAGTGTTATCATTTCATGAACATGTACAGTACATTACATGTACCGGGACCGATATGGGCAAAAAAGTGTTGTCATCCAATACTGGCAGCTTGTCATCGCGTGAGAGCGCGATTCACAGGTCGTGGGGTTGCGAGCAAAGATCGTATCTAGGCGGCGCTATATCATCTTTGGTTGAGAGCACGTTTGATCGTGCGAGCACAGCCGGCCGGCCGGCCGTATGTATATGTGCAGCGAACTCGACACATGAGAGTCGCTATTGTTGCAGAGGAGACTAAGTAAACTGGCAGGTGTAGGCGCCCATGGACGAAGTATGTGCATGTAGACGTACTGTGCATGTACATGTATATGTACATGTACTGTACATGCGCCAGTGCACTGGAACAGTTGCAGCACGACGGCTGCACCCTCAACTAGTGTAGGCCTACACGTGAACAGTCATTCTGTTTCCAATATCTAAAGCTGCTCTGGTTGCGAGCAGCACTGGTCGTCAGTGAGGAGGAGCAGCTTTCATTGCAAGCCCTAGACAGAGCTGCCCGTAATGAGTTCAGTTTTGAAAGTGCGAAGACCGACCATGGACCGACAGACCACTGACAGACGTGATGGAAAGATCTGAAAGTAGTGTCGCTTTTATCTGACTTTGAAGCGGTAAGTCATAGACATTCAAAGACAAGATTTACGACATAAAAATTATCTCCGATATGCAGGGTCAGTTCGGTGAAAGTCGCAAAGCGTAAATTCATCCATCTGCTCGGTACTTTACTCTTGGTTGGTATTTAGTCATCTAAATGTCGTGTGTGTGTGATAACCAATTGTCAGCACGAAAGTGTGCACAAGCTTTGTTCTGGCGATATATACTGTACATGTACATGTACTGTACATGTACTGTACACATATACACGTACACATGGAGGTCAAACGGGACATATAGCACGTACATGTATAGCCACTAAATGGAGCTATAAGCCACAATAAGTAATGGGCAGTCGTATTAGGTTGTGCTTGTACACAGTTTGTGTGACTAGTCAGATTTGTGGGTTTTTGTTGTCAGTTATTGTACCATCACATTCTCATGCACTTTCAGTACTACCTGCCAAGTTCAATCAATTAACGATATAGGTAACAACCATTAATCAGTTGTAACCTTGTACCCAAAATATGTAGTGGTAAAATTGACCAGTCGTGCTGACAAACTAAAATTAGATTGCTCACTGTTACTGGTCATGGCCGTCGTTTGCATAACAACAGAGCAGTGGTCATGATATGGTGGCATAGCAGTGAATGAGCCATTTGCGATGGGAGTTCAATTTGAATGAAACCTGGTACACTGAGTTATTTGATTGCACAGAAACCTAACAATTTTATTTCCTCAGACTAAAGACGCTGTTGCTATACCTCGCGATTCGGGGTAAGCTTTTGCTCAGCGACCACCATCTCTGGAATGGACTGGTCCCTTTGTGCCCTTCTTATCCATTGAGAACAGTGTACATGTATTGGTGCCAAGCGTCTCTTATGTAACTAAGCAAAAGCTTGCCCCGAATCACGAGGTATAGCAACAGTGTTTTTAGTATGGAGAATTCAAATTGTTATGTTTACGTGAATTTAAAGAACTCAGTGTACCAGATTTTATTATTATTATTGCTGGTTTATTTAATTCGAATTTTATTCCAACTACTGACATAGTGAAACCTGCTCAATCCTTGCTGCACTTATGACAGGTAACAAAACCCCATTGCAGTAATGTATAAATACCTCTTTCACTAATTCACGCCCAGTGAACGTAGAATCCAGTATTCGGATGGATGAAAAATTACCTATCAGACCATCCTCCATTCCCATGGGACCATCATTATCCGAGTTGCAGTGTAACAGATTAAAAAGTAGTAAAAAGAAACCCTAAATGTGTGTTCTTTAGGGAACTCTTTCAGCATAGGCAATAATATTGCTTTGCTGCTACAAAGAACTGTTTCTTAGATTCTCATTCTTGGTGTGGTCAGTAAAAGGTATCCTCCATCGCCGGGAAAATATCGTGCTTCTTTAAAATGTGCTTCTTTAAAATGTTTCAAAGGGTAAAATGGAATTCATTAACGTCTGAGATTCTGCAGCTGCTGATGCTCCTGTATCTTCATCGTTGAGTCAGCAGTATGTCGTCTTCTGACGCATCCCGACAATACATGTAGAAAATTATGACAACAAAATAAATTCAAGGAGTAAAGATGCCAAAAAATAAAGCAAACAAAAAGGAGAATCTGCATGGCAATCATGCAGGCATTATCAGAAAGACTAGGTGTTGTGTAGACATGCTTGAACAAAACAGGACAAAACGGGACAATCAGACGGGAAAAAACAACAGACAATACAGTTAAGAGACGGTAACTTAAATCTTAACTACGCTACATGTGGAGTGGCTGGATGAACAGGATGACACTCACTGAATAAAGTTTTATATTATTTTTAAATGATGGAATCCTTGGAATGCGTCTCCAAGTTTCTTTAAAAATATTTCAAACATGTAGGCCTAGCTCCAAGAAGAATTAAATCTGGCACTTTTCATGAATTTTTATTTTTTTATTCACGTTCATGTATATCAAATTTAATGTGAAAAATATGGTAGACAAATGAGAAGAGATTAGCATACATAAATGGAAGTCATGCTATGATGCTTCTATAGTTACAAGATAAGCTTGATTAATAGTGCAATTTGTATCAGACCATGCAGTTAAAAATGTATCGCATTCTGCAGTTTGGTGCGTAAAGCCTAATTCTAATGAGACGACAGTAAAATACAAATTCTCTTGCCAAAGTGCCGTTATCTAGCGATCAGCTTGGTTCATTTTCCAACACGTCTTGGTGAAATTTCCCGTGTGGAAAGTCCAAATGCGGACAGTTGTCATATTTTATCATTTTTCTTTTTCTTTTGTTTTTTTTTTAGCGAATTTACCGATTTTTCTGGAGAGTCAGGTTGGCGTAGGAGTCCTTTTCCTCGCCTTTCACTTTTGCGGCTCCGGTGCGATTCCCGGCTTGGTCCACACATGGATTGTTTTTAAGTCCCTACTTGATTTGTGGAGTTTTCCTCCCACCTCTAAAACGTGTCTCTACAGATGTGGGCAGATGTGGGTCATCTGTTAATCGGAACTCATACATTAATTTGCTGTTGGAATGGACATTGGTCTATATGCCTGTGGATTTGGAATTTTGTTGGAATTTATTATTGTCTCCTCTCTTTTCTCTTACAGTCGATTGTAGTCAACATAAATTTGATCTGAAGTAGTGCAGAGAACTTCATCATCAGCAATATGACATCTGTCACGTTGCCACCGTCAGATGGAGGTATAAGGAAGGATTTACCTGTAGATCGAGGCAGGGCTTGGCTCGTGCTGGTTGGTGTTCATGTCAGTCACATGTTGAGCTTCGGTTTCTTAACCTCCTTTGGAATCCTCTACATCGAATGGAAAGAATACTTCCAAACTGATGCGACAACAACCAGTTGGTTGATAAGCTTACCTCTTTTGGTGGCTAGCCCTATGAGTAAGTTTACCAAATCAAAGAAGAAGCAAGGTGTGATATTCTGTTTATACTAGTTTTATGAAAGAATAGAAAATAATGAAGTCCTTTCCTTTTGAGAGGCCATGCTGAGAAAAAAATCAGTAAAAGGACAGTTTTATACCAGTGTATAGGCACGATCTACTTTAATCATATTAGCTCGTTTAAGAATAAAAACTGGCGAATGCTTTGAAGGTCAAACGAACAGCAAAAGCAAAAGTCAAACCATTAAGAATAAGCAAATGCTTGGATTTGTAGGAATAAAATGTTTCTCTTACTATTCAGCATCTGCTAATTCCTAGTAGCAGATGCTTTATGCTTGTGGCTGACTGAAGAGCCCAATGGTTTTGCACAGTGGGGCTTCCGTTGTCTTCACGTACCGACGCACACAGTGCACCACGGTGCTTTATCTTGAGACGTCAGCATGGCAGATAAGCACGATGGCAGTAATTTTGATGGCAAAAACCTTGAGGAATATTGCTCTGCCACTCTCAAATCGGTACAACTGCCTGCATCTTGTGTCTTGAGATTCCCTCCAAAAGTCATACAGCTTTTCCTTTCGAATGACATTCATGAACACTGGCATTTTGAACATTAGTAAACGCTCCTCGTTTTCAAGCTTGCCCTTGAAAAAAGGTAAGTAAATACTCCAATTCTGTAGAACTTACTCATTTTTATTCTTACAGATAAAGCAACTGCTTATTATCAAGAACAAGCTTAAAGAGTAAAAAGTAAATACTTTTAGTTTTAGCAATTGCACTAAGGTAAAAACTTTCGCTTCATTATTATTCATACAAACACGAGTAAATGCTTCAAAATGGTAGTAAAAGCAAATGCTACTTTTTATTCATTCGACCCATTATGCCCAGTCTTGTTGGTGCACAATTAGAGTTTTTTCGAAACTATATTATACCAGCGTATGATATAGACTGAGGTGTGTAATACATCTAGTTCAAGTAATGCATGTAATTCATGAACAAACTTCTAAATAATAAAAATAAAGCCTGTTCTTTAATAACTGACAGAAACCTCAATTTGCTTGTATTATTATCCCTGCACATTGGACTCACAACAATCGAACATTCCTGAGACCATCTCAGCTCCCTGAGGAGGTATACTAGCCCGTTGCTACCATAATAATCGAAGTGCAAACAGCTAAACATAGTCATATCTGCCCCATAGATCTGCCCTCAAAGGTAGGTACCCATTTATTCCTGGGTGGAGGAAGAGGCACATAGGGGGTAAAGTGACTTTACCCAAGATCCTAACGTGCTGCCACCAGCTATATTTGAACTCCCGACCCTATTAGAAGCTACAAACCCTAACCACTATGCCACACGCCCACGAAATAGTTCAGGAACATTCCTGTATACGTTTTTTTTTCAAATCGATTCGCAGGTTTTTTCGTTGGTATCCTGTCATCGTTGGTAGGCATACGCGTGCTCGCCATGACTGGAGCAGCTGTCTGCGGCATTGCAACTTTTGTAGGTTCATTTACCACTGGTGTTCGGCAGTTGTTTGTGTGCACAGCCATGAATGGTAAGTTTGATTTGCCTGGAGGTTTATTTGAACACTACAGCTTAGTTGATTTAATTGTCGAGTGTTTTGTGGAGGAAAGAACATTACAATTCAGTAAACATTTTATGTGATATCTAATCTCTGTTGAAGATTATGAACAGTGCAGTGTCTTCACTTACAGGTGTTGGTTCAGCGGTGGTACTATCTCTAGGAAGCATTGTTCTCTCCCACTACTTTAAAAGACGTTATTCACTGGCCACTGGAGTGGCCATTGTTGGGATAAGCATTGGTCAGATGATCTTCCCTGTAATAATACGTTTTCTGATTACACTCTACGGATGGAGGGGTGCTATGTTTTTGATTGGAGCCCTTCAAATGAACGGGGTTGCTGCGTGCGCCCTCTTTCGACCCCTCAAAGCCAACATGGACATAAACCAACCACATCAGGAAACATTAGGGAACAGTATTTCAATGCTTCGCCGCAGGAGAGAGAGCACAGATGATGAGATAGAGATGGAGAACTCTTGTCCCGATGAATCTCGTCTGAACAGGTGGCGTAGGTGCGCTGGATTTCTTAAAGTCTTCACCAATGTTCTAGCAATGTTGAACCTTCTTACCCTTACCTTTTTTGCAATGTCCGCCATGATCAACATCTCTCACCTGCCGGCACGAACCAAGGAGGCAGGCTGGTCAGACGATCGGAGTGCAATGATTTTATTAGTCTATGCTGTTGCTTCTGCGTTCACAAGACTAACGTATGGTTGGTTTGTAGACAGAGGCTACATTGGGTCGTTCAAGCTTCAGCTGGCCACACAGTTTGGTGCCGCCGTGGCTACATTCCTTAACCCCGTATCAGATAGCTTTGCTTTCCTGGTGGTGAACGCATTACTGCTAGGTGCGTTTCTTGGTATAACAGCACCTCTGTTTCTGGTCAACATGAGACAATTGGTGGATGTTTCAGAGCTTCCGTCAGCTTTAAGTCTGATTTGGGCTACAGGCCTCTTTTTCAACGGAGTCGGCACTGTCATTGCAGGTAGGCCCTCAACCTTATCCGTGAAAGTATTATACAAATACAGCATGGTTTCAGGGGAAGTAGTGGGAATTACTGGTCCTGAGGTGTAGGTCAGCTTGACTACCTCCCAACGCGAAGCAGAGGGAAGTAGTCAAACTGACCTACACCGAGGGCTTCAATAGTCTGGTGCTGACATACGTTTTGGGGTCTTGTAATTAGGATACAACTCCAGACTGGTTCCGTTAAGATTACATGACACAGACTACATATTTAGGCGGCGGGTTCCAGAAGGATTTTTTATGCTACCAGAAAAAACTACCGCACGGCAGCGACGTGGATACTCACCGCTATGACGTTACCTAGTCCTGTATCATTTCTACTTCCCAGACGCGAGGTGGAATCGGCCAGTGATTCATGAATATTTATGAGGTGTAAACATTGAATACTTAAGAGCCTAAGTGAGGAACTATGCTCGCTTAGAAATCACGCGATGTGCATCTTGCCGCATGTTCTACCTGTGTGTGAGCATGTTACCTTTGCAATAATGGCTTCTAATTGAGGGGTGTGTATTATTCGTGTCAACTGATGTCTTAAAAGCAACCTCCAAAAAGTACTTTTCATTTTAGAATGTGCCCTATCTAATCTAAAACGTAGAGATTACGTGATATCCGCAATGAAGCTCGTAATCATTCGTTCAAGTATGCACGAAGTTCACCTGTTTTCGTGTGCGTAGACACTAGAGTCAGTATCGCTGCCCAAGCGCCCCCAACCGTTCAGGTTTATTTTTCCACATGCTTACTACAATATCTCCCGAGTAATTACCATGTGAAGAATGACTCATCTGTACTTTTGCGACTTTGGAAATTTCTTCAACATTTTTCTTTCCTTTCTGCCAAAAAACGTAGGGAAGATCTACGACGCCACAGGAAACTACGTAGCACCTTTCTTGACTGGTGGCGCCATATTTTTGGTTTCCTTCATGTTGTTAGTCACTATGACGATACTAAAGACACGAGGAAACAAGCGTTGTCAGCATCCGCAGACAGTAGCTGGCTAGGAAAACTCAGAACTCTGTGAGAAAACGGAGAAAGTAGCATTATCAAAACCTTGTAATAAACCGAATGTATAATTTTATAATACCTATTGAAATCTGTGGTTTTTGGTAGGAAATTTTGGAATGTTGCCAGTCCGTTTCACTAGTAATTACGGTACCTTTGTATTGATGAATTGTAACTATATTGTCACATGTTGGTTATTTTTATTAATGAACTTTGTTTTGACGTTTTGTTAACTGTTGTAATTTAACTTTCTTTTGTTGTAATTTAACTTCACTCTCTTTTGGTCGCGAGAGTGAAAACAGAAACATTGAGAAATATATTATTTGTCATATACAAAATACGAATTTAGGGACAATCGGTTGCTACTTACCTCATTGATTAACGGGTCTCACTTGACAAGTCTCTTCATAGAGCCGGCTTATAATTTTTGTTTTTTTCAAAAACCTGTGTCACAATCCTCTCCGAGCGGAACAAAGTAGGGCGGGTTTTAAATGAAATTGACAGTCCTTTTGGTATTACATTAGGGGTGCATTCCACCTAATCGTTGGATTTCTGCGACCCAGCTCATTAATAATCTGTGATCTCAGGGGGTTTTTACAATAAGACGTGCCATACTCAGGAGGAATCATTGAAATATTTCTACAAATCCCGAATTTGGGACTGATAGTTAAGGGTGTTTCTTTTACAAAAAGCCCCAACCCGCGGGCCTATTTTGGATAGAGGCGGCGACTTCATTCGGGGCTGAGCGCATATAGTTTTACAACTGTTTGGGGAAAGACGAATATAGAAAATCGCGTAGCTAACCCCCCTAAAATTGAAACGAAAAGTGAACTTCTGGTCATAATCTTGAATTTCCAGTGAAAAAACGGAGACCAACCTCTTCTCGGGAGTCAACAGGCGGCGCTTTTTCGTTCTGATTATGATGGGCGACTATTTTGCAACTGTTGATCTCCATTTTAGGTCGAGTTCGGGCGGCCTGTTCTTCATTCACACGGGGTTCTTGTTCTCGCGCTCGAACGGAGGGAACACGACTCAAGAACACTGTTCTCGGAACAGGATCACACACCACCTCCTCGTCAGGGTTTTACAGGAACACACGGAAAAACTCGTGAGATTTTGATTTTTGAACAGCTGCCAAAAGTAGAGAGATGGCTTCCAAAGCCATAGACAATGGGACGTTTTGCAAAATTAACATGGATTATTTTCCGTAACACAGAAATGAATGTTCTTGTTATATAGAAAAGAATTCAGCCCATCCAAACATTAACTCGCGAATAACGTAGCCTACATGGACGCTTGCATGTTGCTTGTCACTAACTGCCATCGGTAACCTGTTGTTTTTTCCCGGCGTTTGAGCGGCCGACCCACGAACAACAAATCGAGCTGTTCGTGAACGTATGACAACAAGCCGCCCGAACTCGGCCTTATAGACTGGATAGGACATCGCACATTGTTTGTGCACAAAATGCGCGGCCGAACAATGTCGGTGCTTCAGGAGGGTAATGTGATGCTGTATGCTGTGCATTTCTGGTCAACATAACCTCTTTCTCATGGGATGATGACTCAGCCGGGCTTCGGCCTCCAGGCTCCCGAAAACGAGCCAAAAATAAACAGAAAATGCAAAAATATCATTTCCAGAAATAACTGACCATTTTCTTATCAACCAACCCACTCGAAAGCGATAATTTAACCTGTTTTTGTGTGAATTCCACCAGGATATGCAATAGGTTTTGTTAGTTAATATGATGTCCGTGTGTTTTTCCGTCTGGTTTCGATGAGCCAACACTGACAAAAATCATCAATAAAATGATTTTAATTTCACACACTCTCAGAAAAATCGGCACTAAATAGAATTCATTCATATATTGAGTAAATTTTATTGAAAACCGACATGCAGCATAGCGAAGTGTGACAATCTTTTCTGTGAGCACAAAGTTAGCGCAGCTTCAAATGAGAGACCAAACTAACTTACTGCCGTTTTTAAAACAGACACTTAATCAGCTTAAAAAGTTGACTTAACAACTTGACTTAAAGTTTTACATTTAGGCCTAGCAATTACTTTCCGGCATAAAAAAATTCAGTTTTAACTGAGAACGAATAATTTTGTTACGTAGACAAAGTTTCTTTCATTGCGTTGACTTTGAATTCCCTTGGCCTTGTTTGTAATTTCATTCAACAGAAACGTCAGCACTCTGATTCTCACTTTGATTTCATCTCTGCCCCGAAGAAGAATTCTGTCACTCATATCACATCGTCTGTCGCACGTTTTGGGTTCAATGCGTATGCATATCCGACAAACTCAAATCATTGCTTTATTGGAGATTTTTAAGGTGAAATCTGGGGAAATAAACGACAACTTAGTCGTTCAGTTTATGAAACCACTTTTGTCAATGAGTAACATTTCAGACGGTCCCAACTTCGAGATAGTGAAGTTTCATATACAAAGCCTGATTGGCTAGATAGACTGTCATAAATCTCTTACAAGGCCTATATGGGCTGAAAGTTCATGTCTAAGCGCGCCCCTGATCAAGCAAGGTGTGGAGGATTATCAAGACCAGAGTAGGCCATCCATACTCATGCATATACATGTACAAATTATATTCCTTGTCAGAGTGGACACTCAAGGACTTTCTATTGGTGTGTTTGAATGCGGGTATGGGGAAGATGCTCCCTAAGGTATGTGTGTGCAAGGTGTCTTTATTGTTTGATCAGTCAACCGAGGCTGTGGCCCATTCATAAGAGCATGTACAGGATTTAGAAGTCTTAGAGAAAGGATAGAAAAGAAACAGAATTATTCACAGACACTCTGAGGGTAGTTTATTGCATGTGGCAATTGGAAATTGTAACATGCGATATGAAAGGCGGCTCATACTACAGATGAAATCTCTATCCGGTTCGTAAGTGTGACGTCACTTCAGTTTAAACCACGCCCACTCCACTCGTGCACTCACGTAAAGTTACATGCATTGATCGCCGTTTACATGGAACCTGGAAGTCAACGCGCAACTTCAGCGATTGTCCAATGAGAGCCTGCAAATTTTAGCGCATCCGCCTTTGTGACCAAGTCACTTACGAACCGGATTCGCTTGATGGTACAGCGATTTATCGCAGTCTCTCTGCTGTCAAAACATAACAATATCATAGGGATTACAGCTTTGGGCAACTATTTGGAGCCACCTGTAAATAGGTCCAAACTTGCCTGTATGGACCGAATCGCGATTTGTAGGCTGCCAGTGTCCATTTCGTGGCACATAAAGAAGGAGGGTGGACTCTTGGAGGACCGCTTGCTTGTATTTCTGACAGTATCAGACGAAGCGTAGCCCTCCAAATCGCGCGCTCTATCGGCTCCGAGCAGAACAAAGGAGGGCGTTTTTGTTTTGTTTTACTTTGTTTTCAAGTTGGTACTCGCCGCAAATGCGCGGCGCGCCATGAGCGCGAGTATATGCGCGTTTGCCGCGGAGCACGCTGATTACGGGAAACTAATTTAGGCCGTTTTCCAATACTCAACGCGGGCTCCGTCTCAGGCTTCAACTGTTTTTACTTCCTAACTTTGAGGTCGTAAGCGCAATAGTAAGTCCGATAGTGCCTCAAAAGATGAAGTAAGATGCAAAAGAGCCAAACATTACAGTACTTCAACTTTAATTAAACGCTTCCGGCCCACAATCGGGGATTGGTTTCCTACACGAAGCCTGAGACGGAGACGAAGTTGAGTATTGGAAAACGGCCTTATTCCCGCATGTATGGTCTTTGCGCGCGTACACGCAGAACGCGTGCAAGAACCCGCTTGTAAACACCTGTCTTTCTTTTGCCGACTGGGGTTGCACTTCAGCTCAGGGCGGATTCTGCTATGGAGTGCAGGCATCGATTTCCAAACTGGCGATGGGCCACTGTTTTTGAGTGATGATTTTCTCTGGAGAGAAGTATTTTCATAAATTATCGGTTAATCCACTGAAAATTGAAAGGAAAATGAGGAAGTGAGCTTTCATTTGGAATGTGTCTTGAACACCTGAGATATTTGTATATTTTTTATTCGTTGAAGTTAAAGTGGGGATATTTATCACTGTTGCCTATACAGCTTATTTACGAGTCAGCAACTATAACCAGGTCAGTGATAAATCCACGCGCTTGTTGACGGAGCTCTCACGGTAGGCCTACTCGTGACTGACAAGTTGCTAGCGCCAAGGTCAGAGCTCTTGTGCCTGTTATATAATTTTTTTTGCTCTAGGCAGCAGTTTCACTCTAACAGTACATGTATTGTAATACGTGCAAGTCAAAGTATTAACCCTTGCATTCCTAGACTTTAGCATGTGACCCACATTAAATTTGTGTGGTGTGACCGGCACAGTCACTCCTCTGTGGGTGACATTGCTGCACTCAGCCATCTTGCTTGAATACTCCTGAATAACGGCGTGGGTAGCCTCGATGCGATGATGGTCGACCGGGGTTGGTCCTGGGCTGTGCTGGTAGGTGCACATGTCGGCGTAATGCTGACTAATGGCTATTTGACCACCCTGGGTGTATTCTATAACGAATGGAAGGATTACTTTGATGTCAATGCTACTGCTGCTAGCTGGCTGATAAGTCTACCGTGGCTGAGTGCTTGCCCGATAAGTGAGTATCCTTGGGGTAATTATTTTGTTTTTTTTCCCGGCGCATGACAAGACCAACGTCTCAAACCGATATATTATTAGGCCCTAAATTCCAGTGAGCAAATTCTGTCCAGATGAACTACTGACGGTTCATTGTATGCACAGGTTGGTTGGTTGGTGCACTAGCTACTAAGATTGGTGTGCGTCAGGTGTCAATGATTGGAGCCGTAGTTATTGCACTTGCAACAACACTGGGATCGTTGACAACCGATATCGGGCAAATGTATGTTTGCAATGCTGTAGCCGGTAAGTTCCTTTATCTCAGATGGGGCTCAGTTGTGTTACACAGACGGAAGGCTGACACAAGACTTGATAATAGGCCGAGTCACTTTGGAACCGCTTAAACAATGGACTATTACTCCAATCTGTATTGTACATCAGTAATATTATAGTCATAGCTTACCGGCCATTTTCTCGTGTAAATGTTTAGAACCGTGAAATTATCCATTAAATCAATATGGCCGATGTCGTCACGCACACTGGTTTTTATGTTTATTACAATCCAAATGTTTCAGAAATTATCGATGTAAAATATAATAATTGTTCAGCAACGTGGCCTTGGTTTTATTGGTGAGCTTCACGTTTGATTCATGTCCGTATGTTTGCAAAAATTGTTGCGAGAAATGACGCAGTAAGAGGCAAGTTGTGTGTGTAAATTTTACTTCCTGTGGTGCACAATAAATTAACTGAAAACCACCCTTTATAGGATGCCACGTAGCACCTGTAGTCCTAACCACATGTAGTTGATTGGGGGTGAATCTAGTTTCGTCAACCTTTATTCGATGTATGTTATTATTTTTGACTTCGGCACAACGCAACGTTTCATAGTGTTCTTTTCCACAAGTGCCCCGCCCCCAAACAAAAAGGCGACCAAAGAGTTCTTAAAAGTCAGACTGCTTTTTAGCCTGATCTTTGTATCCGATCTCTATTAATGCTTTCTTCTGTTTCCCGTTTACACAGGCATTGGCGCTGTGGCGGTAGTGTCACCGGGAGCTATCATTATTTCACAGTACTTCAAGAAGCGCTATTTTTTGGCGAATGGTATCACAATCCTTGGCTTAAATACGGGTCAGATGGTATTTCCTCCATTAATTCGCCTACTAATTTCTGCTTATGGTTGGAGGGGTGCCATGTTCATTACTGGAGCCTTTCAGTTCAATGCAGTGGCTGCTTGTGCCCTTTTCAGACCCTTCAAGACCGACTTTGACATCGACAAAGTCCAATCACCATCCCGGGCGGGGAGCGTAGAATCCCATCCGTTGCGTGATGTCGTGGAGAGTGAAAAGGAGGATAACATGTCGGAGAATGCATTGCAAGAGCAAGACGGAGGGACCAGACAGAAATGCTGGAGGTTTCTTGAGATCTTTACCAATCTTCAGGCTGTGATGATTTTGATGACGAGTTGTCTGCAATGTGTTGGTCTAGTGATGAATATAACTCATCTTCCGGCCCGAGCTAGGGAAGCTGGTTGGTCGAATACGCAAGGAGCCATGCTTGTTCTAGCGTTTGGGATTTCATCTGCATTGACCCGTTCACTTCATGGTTGGTTTGTAGGCCGAGCTTACGTTGATTCTTTCATTCTGCAGCTCACTGTCCTCCTGTGTACTACCCTGACAACATTTCTAAATCCAGTGTCAGACAGTTATGTCTTCCTGGTGTGTTACTCCGTGGCTCTAGGCACGTTTCTCGGAGTTAGTGTTCCACTTTTGATGGCCAACGTAAAGACAGTTGTCAGTACACCACAAGTTCCCACAGCATTGAGTTTGATGTGGGCTACGTTCTACCTCGGTGGAATTGGTTCGATTGTCGCTGGTAAGTCTCTTTCTCCTTACACCATAGTCAAACTCACTTTAAAATGAAGTAATGCTTATTTTGTTGAAAAACATTAATGCAAACTTTTCGGCATTTGTTTAGTTATTGTTATTTAAAAAGCCGCATCTTTTCTTTTAATTTTTTTCCCATTCCAGAGAACGCTACATTATTCATGCGTATTAGCTAGGCGCTTTAATAAAATACGGGGAACATTGTACACATGAATATTTGGATTCTTTTTACTTGTAGGATAGCTAGTAAAAAGCTGGCAGGCACTTTGAATTGAAAAGTTGCGGCCATTTTGAATTTAAATGCTAATAGTCATTCTGGATAAAATAGAAAAGGTTCCCTCATTCTAGAAAAAAACGGACAATCAACTGATATTTTTTGCCTGACAGGATGTTGATTTTCCTCAGACATTCTTTAACTTGTAATACTGTGTTGATATCACTCTGTTCGAATTCCAGGTAAAATCTATGATGCTACAGGGGCCTACTTGGTGCCTTTCTTGACAGCCGGTACCTTATTTCTCACAGCTTTCCTATTATTTGCCGTGGTCACAGTCAGGAAGAACCGACAAAACGCAGGACTTCAAAGACTGTAGCATTCATTCATAATGGTTTTTTTTTTCACTTTAACACGCCTTTTGACAGAAGAACCCACTGAAAACAACACGAATTACAGTCATGTACATGTACATTGCTATCAAGAGCTATGCGAAGTAACTAGAGAGGACGCCCTACATGCGGCTCACGAGAGAGAAGCTCGGATACAAACTAACCACATGCGATAATGAAAGGGAGTTTTGTTTCCTCCTTTCCTCTTCATGGTTAAACGACCGGAGATAATTTCAATGAGTTGATAACGATAACGGTAGACGTTCTATGTACAGGGTACATGGAAAGTTAAGTTAGATAATGTTCTAATATTATAGTCATATAAACTAAATATATTATATTATATCTAACCTTTGTTCTTACAGACTAATAAGTTTAAGATCGTACAAAACTCCCCTCCCCATGATGTGATAAGAACCAGAGCAAATATGGCGTCTAATTGGATAGACTCAGGGCAGATGGACTACTATCTGCCCTGAGCAGAAACACCCCCTTATCGGTTGAAAAGAGCCATGTCGGTCGGCAGTGTTCATTTTGTTGGTAGCGATGCGACCGTAACGGCGTATATTTCCTAGTACATTTATTGATTATTCAACTTCCTCTAAAATCAGCTAGGCCTATGAACAACCTCACGTTTGCCGTAGTAATTAGATTTTCAAGAATATGATAATTAATGGTGTCAAAGGCTTTGTGTTAAAATATAAGAATACACCTATTGAATAAGCATTTTCTTTAAACCTTGGATTTTTTGTGTATAGCCTAGTCTAGTGCCATTGATGTTGAGTATAAATTTTTATGTATTAAATATAATGTACTTAATAACAACACACATTCCTGTATCGACTTTTTGTGTGTCTTAAAAGCTGAATAAACGGGTTGGAAATTCTATTTCGCTGAAAGAAACAAAACCCTGGCTACATGCCTGTCAGAAACTTAACTTTTAAGCTGGCCTTTGATATCATAAATTCATCCTTCACAGACGTAAGTTGTACTTGACCTACGAATCTTCCATATCACCTTGGCCTCTAAAGGTGCTCCCACGTATAAAGATTATACACCCAAAACATTCTATATTGGAGGGTCCTGAGAGCCATGGTACTGGGGAATCGAAGAGATATGGCATTTAACCTCTGGCCCGGACTCAGGGCTTCCAATTCTGAGCAATTTGGATGCAATCGGGTCCGAAAGTGGCACTTTTTGAGCCATTTTGCACAGGATGCATTTTCAAAATGGCTACTTTTCTGGGCAGTGAAATTTCCTTCATTTTAGGGGTGGTCTGCTTTGGGTCAGAATTTCTCAAAAATTCGTTGGTCAACCCTCTAAAAATATTGAAAGGAAAATGAAAGAAGACGTGTCAAACATCGTTTTTCTGTGCAGCCTGAACACCTTTGAGGGTAGTGAGTATTTTTTTTGAATATTTGTGAAGTGGGGGGATTCACTACTGCTGTCTATGATAATTTGTTTGATGCGGTGCACCCACTTCAACTCTGTTGAGGGTTGCACTACACGAAATACGCGCCCATAGAAAACAGTGCAAAATCGGACCGAAATAGCGCCGCCTGTTGACTCTTGTGAAGAGGTAGGCCTCCGTTTTTTTCACTGGAAATTCAAGATTGTGGCCGGAAGATCACTTTTCGTTTCAATTTCATGAGGGTTAGCCACAAAAATATTTTCTTATTTGCCTTTGAACGAATATACCCCCAAAATAGCAGTAAAACTACGCGCTCATTTCTTAATGTAGCCGCCCGCCTAATTTCAAAATAGGTCTGCAATTTGAGGCTTTTAGTGAAAGAAATACCCCAAACTGGAAACTTTCAGTCCTAAATTCGGGATTGATAGAAATATTTCTGTGATGCCTTCTGATTATAGCCTGTCTTATTGTAAATATCCCGTGGGATCACAAAATACTGAGCTCGCGCGCAGAAATACAACCATATGGTGGAATGCACCCCGAGAAATCGGAAGAGCGCCACCTTATTGACTTTCG
Organism: Acanthaster planci; assembly: GCF_054643075.1. Taxonomy (NCBI): domain Eukaryota; kingdom Metazoa; phylum Echinodermata; class Asteroidea; order Valvatida; family Acanthasteridae; genus Acanthaster; species Acanthaster planci. Next base: position 400,387 of record NC_141791.1, on the reverse strand, counting down.
GCAGTTTGAGGGCGCTGTTTTGCAGAAGTGAAAGAGCGCGTCGAATGGATGTTTCTTGAATTCTGAAGCTTGGCAAATTTGATCATCGAGGCTCAGCAGGACAGGTAAATAAATTTGAGTGGAAAGAGTTCTGTAGTACGCCGCCAGGATTTTCAAATATTGCCGAAATGGACTAACCCAACCAATGTCGTAGGTATAGTGTCAAGGAGCTGGTACTGGCAGTGGTAGGCACTAACGCCGGCAAAAACCATGAAGCCTGAAACTTTGCTTAACACTTGCTGGACTGGTCACTTAGCCAGTTAGCTAATTAAATAGGCCCCACACAAGGAACTTTGTTTGCTGATTTGTCAAAATAATTTTATACTAGTCTTTTCAAAAGAGATTAACCCTAACAGTCCCCAATCGTTGACTTGAAGGATTTAGGAAAGGGTATCCTTACCATGTTGAGTTTTTCCAGTAATGGAATTTACATATACAATATTCTTCATGTGCTTGTCATCACTACTCAGTATGTTCGCATCAGGATCACTGAACAACACTCCGTTTGAGTGTAAGACACTCCAGCACTACCTGATCAATAGCACCTGCAAAAGGGTGCCCTCCAATTCTACCTCCATGGAGGGTGACATTCCAGCCATGATGGACAGCATCCACCAGAGAGATGATGAAGGCCTACAGCAGGCGGGAATTTCCAACAAACTTGTACCTAGTGTGAAATCCGATTTACGGTCCAATTTGGAAATATACAACAAGGACAGGTACCAGACCAGCTTGGATTCTTGTTCAAGGGACATCTGTGGTCATACAACTTGCAAAGTAAGATTCAGTGTAAGGATAAACTTTCAAACTACAAAGGTGTACCTAAAAATGAGGCACTGTCAGTTTTGTTTTTTGGTTATTTTTTGTATCATTCAGAATTACAAATATAACACAATTTTTGGGGAGATGGGTCAATGAGAAAGTGATATCAATCTTTCAGGAACTGCTCTAAAAGACAAGGGAATAAAGCGTTTTTTTTTAAGCCAAATTTACGGATTTGATGCTCTAAGATGAGAAGATGTGGCCTTTAGGCATATCTGCCCATTTAGGTTTAACAAGTCAACCCTTCCACCATTAGGACACTTGCCTGTACCAGACATACAGATCATCCGAAAGACTTGAAGTAGACAGAGACAGCACCTCTTGCCAGGAGAGAGAACTTCATCAGGGTCACTCCCCCTTGACTGGCATTCAGGAGGAGTGTCAGTGGAATGATTTGTTGATGAATTCACCAGCAGATACACAGAGAGACCTAAATCCACAACATACAGAAGAGGAGGATGCACTCCTTGGAATTGGTGCGTCTGGTTGTTTCTTGGTATTCATCTTAGCTCAAAACATCTTCACAAGGATGCTTTGTATGTCTTCCAAAATTGTACCTGTGGGTACATTCTGTTTACTTTAACATTCTGTGGGTATTAAATAATAGAGTCTTTTGGAATCCAACGTATGATCTTCACATCATCTGGTGGATTCCAGTGGATTCAGGAGGGCTAGGTGGTTAAGTTTGAATTCACTCAAATAGTAACATTTTTCAGGAAAATCCGCTCTTCAGTCTTAAATTTATTTCTTTTCAGTTCTTGTGTTTGCATGTTTTGTTTAATGTTAATTAAATTTTTAATTAATTAATTTATTAAATTTCAGGAATTTTACATGCCTAAGTTTTGGCTTTCAGTTAGCAGCCATAAAAAGAAACTCAGTGTTGTTTTGGCATTCCTAGCTGTTTTATTCTCATTTCAATAAGTCTTATTTCTTTTCCTCTCTTCAGACTATAGTCTGAGGCAGTCTGTAGAGGCAGAGATTGAAGCATTTAGAATCAACCTTCATAATTTCATATCTGACCACCACCAGCAGTATCGACAAGTACTATTGCATGGCATTGATCCAATTACAACACAGGTATGATTAGAGCCAGGTTATATTTCAGCTTTCACATCAGTGAGGATTCAAAATGGTATAATGAATTGAATCTTAACAGATGGTAAACATTTAGTAGCTGATAAGTTCCATTTCACATTCACCCGAAGGGAAAATTTGTGTTTCATTTCAGAACTCCGTTTGTGATCATACTGTGATTGGGAGAACTAACTATGAATGGTCTCAAACAAACTCCTCTGCACAGTGCCACATGTAAGTAAAGAATATAAATAAGGAAATACTTCCATTTTGTAGATTTCTCTTGTATCCCTCTCCAATGGACCTAGGTATTTCCTCAACTATTCCTCCTAATTTCTTTACACCAAAATATCTCAAACTTTTTCCTTATTTTTTAATATGTTCATTCACCAATTGCTCTGTGGTAGAGATTTCTTTGAAACAAATTTATTCTGAAGTGTGAAAATTAGGAAAAAAGTGAATTGTAAAACCTTAACTTGCCACAGATATGATTAGAGCAGTGAGGCCTGAGCTGGACGAAGAGAGGGTGTAATTTTCCTAGCAATGGATGTTCCTTTGGTCAGAACTGCTCTTTGCTGGTTCACAAACAACTATGAAATACACGCATTACCGTCTTGTCGCTACCAGCAAAATGAACACTCCCCGTCCCGACCAACATGGCTCTTTTTAACCGATGAGGTGATGCTTCTGCTCGAGGCGATATATTTCTCTTTAATTAATTGGAAGTGATATCTACATATTTCTTTCACCTTGCAATGCGTTATCACTGCATTATGTGTTTATCTTCTCGATAGCAGGTAGTTCTCCGTAGCTGAAATATTTCAGTAATGACTCACGTATGTACTTATGGGTGGCACGTATTTATTTGCTGATAAGATCAAAGTGTTGGAGTGTATTAAATCGTTATGAAGAAATAAAATGTCATGTGAGATGGGCTGTGGTATTGAGACATGAAATGTAACTGATACAGAGATACTGTAGGAATGACTATACTCTCAGGGTTTGTTAAGAACTTGTTTCCATAAATAAGCCAGCTTGTCTTTATTCTTGTGCATTGAATATCTCTTTTTATTCCAAGTGGATTCTATTTGTGGTTTGTTGAAGTGGTCTTAGAGCATTGGTTGAGTTATATGCTGTCAAGACCTTACACACTCTGGTCCATTCTAGAAAAGAAGAGCCTTGTATTCTAGTCCCATTCATGGATGGGACCCCATTCATGGATGAGACTTGAATAGTTAAACTTTAAGTAGACCCTGTAGATAGAGGAAACTGTGTCCTTGCCAATTATTTGATTAAATGCTAAATGTGCTGGAAAGTCTGATACAACAGTAAGGTTATTTAGTCATAGGTTGGCTTGACTGTGTAAATCACATCATATTGAGTTTACATTGGAAAAACTTACCAAAAACACCATGAAGGCTAACAACATCCAACAACTCACTCCCAGAACCAATAACACAACCAATACAAGGAATTACGTTGCTATCTTGTAGGAAGAATCCTTTAAAAATATTAGTGTATCTCTTGTTTTATTTTATGTCATTCATCACCAGTGAGGAGTCTTCAGGCTCCAGCTTTCGCATACAGGATGACGGCACTTGTCAACTGTATCAACCAAACAGCAGGTAACAATAAAACCCATGACAACCTTACTCAACCCAGAATCAAATGTACTACACATTTTTAATTGATAAACGCAGGAAGTGAGAGAAATCAACTTATTCAATATTAACAGAGGAACTCAAAAACAGGGGAAACAAATGTTTTAATTTGACATAGTTTTACTAAAAAAGTCCTTGGTATACCTCAGTGTCATTCAAAAATTGAAACCTTTTTTTAATGGGGGGATTCCAAAAAAGAAAACAACTTACCATGAATGTTTCTTTTCTTTTATTGAAGCCAAGAAGATGACATCAACTATGCTCTTCTTCAACTGCTTACTTCAGCTAATGCAGTAAGCCACACCCTCAGGAGACAAGAGTATACAACTTGACCCAGTGCCAGGACTTTACAGTGACATTTGATCTTTGACCTTTCTGAATAGAGTCATAAATATGTATTGCATTTCAAATCAAAAGTCCTTTATGAGAGGACTGTTACCAGTTATTTGCATTTTGATTGACCACCTTGTAAAATGATGATGATTCTCTGCTATTGTAATAACTTTTAACCAATACATGTACACAGTTTAAACCATGTACTGCTCCAACAACCTGTTTAAAGTTCAGTTTGAAAATAAAAAAGTTCAAAGGAAAGAAGGCGTCTTGGTTGTGGTTTCATCCTTTTTTTTATATGACATTGTTGTCGCTGTTAATGTTCTCTCCGGTACTTTGATGTTTAAGAATCGTTCGTACAGTTTTTACCATATCTGGGGATGAGATGTCACGGTCGAAACCGTAAATTTGTGATATGCTTTTATTCCTACTTTGAAGGGATGAACTCATATTCTCGGCACCATGACCTTATGGTACCTCCGTTTTGTCTACAAATGCCTCCTCAGGTTAATCTGAAGGTGTTTGAAAAAGCAACTGCCCCTAATTTCTGTCACAAATATTGTAGAGGTGTCGCTTAATATTTACTGAATGCCCATGGGCGGTAGAAAATGTTCTGGTCATTTCGCAAGTTCAAGAGACAAAAGCCCGTCATGCTTATGTTCACTTGTCTGCGGTTTGACATTGTCGGTGTTCTGACTGAAATCTGTAGTGTGGCATTCACTGAATGGTGTAGAGGTAGGCATCAAATTAATTATGTGTGCGTGTAGTGCCTCAACTTTTCAAAATTGGTCGTACGTTTTTTTTCAGTGGTCACGCAAAGCTCCTGATAAGAATTCAGCTCGTGGTTTATGCGGACCCGTCGGGATGGAAATTATAATAAAGCTTTCGCATGTCCCCGTAGTTCAAAACGGGGGACGTGGGAGAGAGAGAACGGTACGTTGACTACATGGACGAAGGCGTTGAGAGTCATTTATCGTCCGTCTATCAACAACTTTTATTCAACGTTTTATTCAAAATCAAATGTAACATTTCTGTTCCCAAGTCCATCGTGAAGAGAATGGTACCCTAATCATAGGTTTCTTGTACTATTCTTGTTTGAGTTTCAAGTGCGCCCAAATTCACTGCTCACTGATTGTGGTAACTTTGTTCAGATCTTCGGCGTGTCAAGCGCATGTACCCGTACTTGACTTGCAGAAATACAAAACGACGGTTACGTAGGTTTGCATCTAGGTGAGATTATCCCACTATTATTAGTTAATTTCAAATTGGAGACTTGTCCTTCTATAGAGGGTTTGTCATCTTGTAGGGTAGTGGTTTTGCTCCACGGGGTATGCACAAATAGGAGGTTTCTCTGTGGAACAAAAGAACCTACTCCACAAGATGGCTACCACGTAAAGCCTCTATTCATGCGTCGAATACTCTTGGCATTTCCCAAATTCCCTGTCCTCTCCAGTGGAAGTTAAGGAAAATTTTAACAAAAATGGCTCAGGGATCATGAGTGGCTTGAATTGACAGGCTTTTGGGTCATGGTGTTGAAGTATACTTTTGTCATGCCAGCTTGGAGTGGGTTGTTCTCGTTATTTGTAATGTCCTTTTGTTTAGTCCAGTGATTTTTAGGTTGTTGAATATTGTCCTACCAGTACCTGTTCTGAATGGCCGAATAAATAACAATAATAATAATTATGGTTGTCGGCGCGGCCTCAACTTTCTTGATGAAAAAACTTCAAATCTATCTGTGTTACTCAACAAAGAGAAATCGTGAAAAGGGCGTGATTTTGATTTCAGAGGATTTTCAGGATTGGATCTTGTCGGGGGGGGGGCTTTTTGCAACTTCTGTCATTATTCTTGATTTTATAAAAAATCGGCTCTCATCAGTTACTTTAAGTACCCAATAAACAGTACTTATACCTTCCAATTCAGCTTTGGAACTCCATGAGCTCATAAAATAAAACATGATTTAAGTTTTTTTCCCAACAATTTCGTCGAGCGTATTAAGATTGTGTTATCGTCAATACCTTACTTTGAAAAATACCAGGAGTTTATGTGGTCAAAAAGATATTACGCGTATTCACTGAGTTTTTTTCATTTTTCGGTTTACTTTGTTCCTAAGCAAGTTTTAACAATTTGGTTATAAAACACCCTTTATCTCCAGTTACAAGTTCGTATACTAAAATATGTTTACATTTAAACATTTTAGTTTACTTCCTTGGTGAATTTTTATTTCAAAATCATACAGTACAAGTGTGTACATTTTATTCAATATCAAGGGAGCTTCGGGTTTTTGACAATGTGCATCCTGCATACATAATGAAAATATCAACTGGCTAGTTAAATAGATTATCTCTAGTCCAATCAGCGTGGGGTTTTGGTTGCGCTGTCACTGACGTCACGATTGTATGTAAATGTCTGTGTGACATGCACGCGCGTGCGTGCTACGCATAGTGCACTGTGTATGCGGTTCAATTCATGGCATGGCAGTATACGTACCGTGTGGCGCTAGCGCTATGCCATTAAGTGATATATCGTGCATAAAAATGGTGGCCAGCTGAAACTGAACACGGTACCGCAAAGTTGTCCGACCCCCTTCCGCTAGTTCTGCTTTCTGTCATTTGATGATCCACTCTCCACACCATTGGCAGACCTCCACTGAATGCTGTAAAGCCTGGAAATTATAATCATGGCTGAGATTGATCCCGATTTCGACGAGCCACAATCCCGTCCACGTTCCTGTACTTGGCCGCTCCGGAGACCGGACTTTCTGAAGAAGCCGTCCCAGCAACAGCAGCCGTCGTCCGGGGAAGGCACGCCCGCTGCTGTAGCCGAGGAGATCCAGGACACGGCGCTGCCCGTGCAACAGGTCGAAAGCCCTGACATCAAGCAGGATTTGGCAGCCGTCGCTACCAACAGAAAGAACTGTTCGAGGAGAAATGCATGGGGAAACTTGTCTTACGCAGACTTGATCACCAAAGCAATCCAGAGTGCTCCAGAACAGAGGCTGACTCTATCACAAATTTATGACTGGATGGTGAAGAATGTTCCCTTCTTCAAAGACAAGGGCGATAGCAACAGTTCAGCAGGATGGAAAGTAAGTTTTTTACAATACATTAAGCCGCTCACTGTCAAGTGGCATACGGTTTATGGATTAATTACTTTCCATTGACTTCTGCAATGAATTGTGGCATCTCCTGAATAAACTTATATGGGGGGAGACTTGAATATAATTTAAATAGGCCTAAAGATGTAAAACTTCTCAGTTTCTACCTTTCATGGTTGAATAACGTTGTATCCCTACATGCCCAAAGCACCAGGTGTTTGGGTGTATTACTAATTTCATTTGAGATTTTCTGTGAAATTCAATTAGGCCTGCCTCAAAAGTTGACCAACAGAAACATTTTTTTTAAGTCCCGTATTTTTCATTTTGCCATCATAGCCTTGCAAAGTGTTCCATAAAAATTACATTAAATCTGTGCTAAGTTTTTACCCCTACCAGAGCTATGGAGGGAAAGAGTTCCATCTGGTGCCAGTAATTATTCTCTTCAGTGACCTATTAGCCATCAGTAAGCAAAAATATATAAAGAAAAGTTCAATTTTGGAGAAAGAATACTGAGTCGATAACTTAGAAAACACTTGGAATTTTTCAAACCAGTTTCAAAGGGTTTATGCATGGGGTGTCAAGTGGCGTCTTGCATATGAAACTCTTTCTATATGGAGCTCCTGGTTTGCCTCTCCAAGATGCACAGTGACAAGCCCCATAGTTTCAGGGGGTACTAAAAGCTATAAATGATATCTCATTTTTTCATTTGCACCTGCCATACATCTTGTCTGAAGTTTTACTTGTGAGAAAACAGACATGGTGTCTGCGACTTTCAACATATTCTCTGTGACAGTCAGTTTGAATTCATTAGTCATACATGTCCATGCGACAGGGCTACCCACCATCTTTCTAGTGTTGGAGCATACCCCTATGTGCTAATGCTGTGTTAGTTCAGAAGTTTATTTTATAATTTGAAGTTTTGAAGTCTGGCTACTGTGTTGTTCAAGACTTTTTTCAAGACTGTACTTTTCTGGTATTTTCCGGTTGGTTAAATCTGTTGTCTCCAGATTGTTATCATTCCTTGAACTACAGCAAACCAATGTCTTTTCCGTCTATACTGCTTTTGCACTGGATGCTTATCGCGCCGGATCCCGTTATAGCAAATGGGAAGTGACACCACAGGAACAAGTCTTCTTCATGATGTCACGGAAAAACTGATCCATTAGACCATTTAAATTCACTTCCCGAAAGGGTTCAACACATTAGTCAGAAATCCCACTATCCTGTGTGCAACGCTGGGCCAGGCCTTTTGATCGCTGATAGTCATTTGGTAATGGTAGAGACTCAGTGAGTGGGCTTAAATATAGTTGTGCTTGGATTGTACATGTTTAGAGGTCAGGAGGTCAGGTTGGCATGATGGCTTTCATGACTTCACATCACACATGATGACTGTGAATAGCCCCTGGTTCTAACTTTCATTTTGGTCACAGTTTACCTGGGCTGTTTTTACTCATGGCTGAAGATTCTCGGAATGAATCTCAGTTGCCAGTCCTGTGAAGGGTGCGGAAAGGATTTATAAGTTCTCCTTCCTGAGATGTGCACATTATAGATTCTGACTTGAAGTTGTTCTTATAACTCATTAGAAACTGAATACATGTAGATTAACACAGTTTTGAGAATCATATTTCCCACTGTTTACTCTTTTAAATTGTATTTAGCCTTCATGTTTGCACGCAACAGCCAAAATTGACAGCCATCTGTCGCAGTATCAGACCATATGACACTCAGAAAATGTGCATCTTTGCAATGTGATCCTGTAGGACTTACAGTATTGTTTCACAATGCTGAGGCAGAATGTTGATTGTCAGAGATACAGTTCTTTAAGAAGAAAATTTAAACTGCTCAGTCAACAAATGGACACATGTCAAGATGATGAATTAATCATTCAGTGTACATGTTGCTCAAATAAACTGTTACAGACCATTAGTACTTCAACATACATCTTTAGATAACCTTTTATCTTACTGTGAAAGTGATTTACATGGTCAATCAATTTTTCAATTAACTTGTGAAGCCCACTTGTACATAATCACCCACTTGAAATAAGTGATTAAATGGATAATGTTCCTTCACAGAATAATAGTCAGCACTTTTTGTGATAGCAGACTGTAGCACAAAACAATCCTAATACTGCTCTGTCATCATCAGATGTAAAATGTACATGTACAGGTTTGCCCCCCCATTTTTCAGAGTTTGCAATTTATGTAATAATAAGTTGCATTTCAGTCTATATTTATGTACATACGGTACATGTACATGAAGCCTCAGGTTCCATATCCTGGCGTAGACTGGGAAAGCTTCTTTTTTTGGGTGCAAGTACGAGTAGAGAATAGCAATTGGAGATTGTGTCCAGCTCATGGACAGTGTCCATTAGACTCAATTCCAGTGATCCCTAAACCTGATTTGTCATTTTTGATTCAACATATATTTTAAGCTAGCTCCACAAAGGCTGGCACTCTCCCAAATGACTAGGAAAGATTTCCTTTTTTCTTACATGTACATCATTAACAAACATCAATCAGTATCCAAGTCTTGCTTTAAGATTTACTGTAAGTCTTTCCAAAAATAGAAGGTGCCTGAAGCAGTCCTCTTCCCTCAGAATCACCCACGTAAATTTTTCAGAAGAAAATAAAAAATTTATGGCTTTGGAACTCAGCTCCTATATTTTATGTATCAGTGGTTTGTATTAACTGTAAGTTAAACATAATCAGATTGAAGATTTACATGTTATGTATGTACTAAAACTTTAAGTTCTTGGAGGTGTGTACAAACGAATGATTTGTAGTTGTCATTGATTTAAATGCTGAAAGGCAGTGTGAAATTTCTCAGGAATCATTTAATGTAATATAATTTCTACATGTATCTGAGAAATGTAAAGGAACTACATAAGGAAGTTAGTTCTTCTTAACCCACTCTCCCATGTGGTTTCATTTCAGTGCTTAATTTCTGAGCATTCTCCAGATTAATTCATCCAGATGTGTTACGAACTTGTTCGGCAAGCCAATGAAAATTGATGAAACATTTACTTTTGCATATCAAATTTACAAAGCTTTGCCAAATGATTTCTTTTACATGTATAGCCTAAAAGTTTTTTAAACATTTGCAATTTATGGATACATGCAGAGCTTTCATACAGAATATAATTCCCTGTTACAAAAATATCTATAATTTGATTTTGCAAACAAGTGCTTGGCATTCAACTTTGGACCTAGAGTGGTACGTACCATGATAAAGATTTAAATAAACTGGTAAGAACAAAGCAGAACCGTAAAATCATTGTCCAAAATGTACAGGTATTGTGTGCTTTTCTGCTGAGGACAACCTGGTGTGTGATCAGTGCACTGTGTTGCGTGTGGTTAAGTAATTGATGTTTAGGGAATTTATCGACCATGCTTCTTTTTCCTAAGGCAGGCAACTCATGTATTCTCATAAATTAAGAATAAGATATTTAGGATTGAAAAGGATTAACCAACATTGATGTTTTACAAGATAAAAACATATTACCCTACTTTTGATAGTGTAGCAAGTAAACAATATAACCATGACATCATTCAATTTTACAGACACTATTAAACGGTGACATAAGCTTTCCTCCTCTCTTAAAATTTAATTACCTCCTTGTACAATGTAATGGTACTGTTGTCAACATTCAAGTACATGTACATGTAACATACTAGTACATCGGTACAGCCAGTACATGCGCTGATAGATTTAAAGTCGCGCTCAATATATTTTAATAGGTAGGCTTTTCCTTTCTTGATGGACAAGTACAAAGAAGGCTAACTGGTACCGGTATCTATAATTAGAAAAAGTTGGCAGTGCTTACGCATGTGCTTATTTGAATTGCAGGCAGTGAAAGTAATCAGGTACACATTTGAACCGTAGAGCCATGTACATGAACATGTATGTAGGAAATTGCATGACCTCATGTTGAACATTCATTATATGAGCACCATTCGTGGAGTCTGGTTGCCTAACTTTTCTTACAGTACATTCACTTTGGTGTGTGTAGGTGAGTTTAGTCACGGTTCACCTTGCGTAGGAGGATTAATAATGAATGCAGCTTCCAATTCCAGTGCATGTTGGTCTATCATGCAGTGCATAAAATAAGGTATCCAGTTTCATCAGAATCAGAAGTGGATACAAAAGAGTACCCTGTGTGTATATTTATTGAGTATCAATGTTGGCATCCAATCAATAGAAAGCCTTAGTTTATAAACCATTTGAAACATATACCTCCTCAAAATCTAGAAGTCATGAAGGATTGAAATTCTTCCATTCACTGAAGAAAATATATTTCTGCATATGTACAGTACATGTGTAGGGAGTACATGTACATTTGTACATAAATATCCAGAAAAAACATTACATTTACATGTATGTGTACATTTTTATATGTCAGTTAAATACAAGGAAATGTTTGCTTCTGGTTCAGTTTAAAAACCCCAGAGAATACAAGAGGAAACATTGGTGAACTGTGCCAAGCAGAGATTTAACTCATTTAAGATGGAAACCTTAATATTGACCTTTTCCTCATGGTTGACCTGGATGCCAAATAGGGGAGCTGAACAGGGAATTTTTTAATGTTACATGTACATGGATGTGAATCACATTTATGCTTACATTTATGTACATGTAGATGTGACTACCGGTGTGAACAGTGGTGACAGCAGAAATTTATATTCATGAATGTGAGCCCCTTCCTACATGTACATGTATACCTACCATAGTTGCTGGTATGTGGATGTGCACTGTATTGGCAGTAGTGGAGCTTTTTAAGAAATACGTGGTGTTTGTTTTGTAAACCTTAATTTTAGAATAACATTAAAATTCAAAACGGAAAGAGTGAAATTACAAAAAACTTTCCAAAAAAGTCCAAACTGCCAGTCTTTATCTCGTTACATGCACACATGGGTACATGAACGCCAGTCATGCAGATATTTTTGTGTGGTCCGGCATGTTATTCCCTCCAGTAATTTTAGTTGTGCATGTTTTCCCCTATTTTGCTTAGTTGACATGTGGTAGTTTAAAATGTCAGGCTGTACTATGAGTTGCCCTTTCTGAACTTAGCTCACACGTTTCAGTTTCTCCGGAAGACAGGCCAGGTAAGATTGGTCAAGTAGCCTGGCAGCTAGGGGTAAGCCCTACTGATACACTGTTGTTGCATCCGTCCTTTGGCTAAGATAAAAAGGAGAGAGGCAGAGAGAGCTATGAATAGGACTAGAGCCTGAAGGATGTCGTGCTGGAGTGTTGGCAAATGTGATTATGAAGGGGTAGCTCTTCATGTCACTGGCTTGCATCACGTCTTTGCGTTGAAGTAGGGAGTGATGATGCCAGTTTATTCAACTCATGTTCGACAGGGTCTGGAGATGATGTGACGTCAGACCAGCGGTTGTGAGTGACAATTCGTCAGGGGAATGCCGTGAATGACGCTTGGTTCTGCCTGATTAAACACAGAAATATATTTTTGGGGATGGATAGGCCCTATTTACAACCTGTGCAAGAATATCACTTACAGCACCAATATATGTCCAGGTATAAGACATGTAAATGTGAAAATGAAATTGTACAAATGTTTATTGTCTGCCCCCAGGTACTACAGGTGATACCGTGAGGCTAAATCGTGAGCCAATTTGATGGATATTTTCACTTGATTCGTACTAAAAATAAAACCACGCAGACAAACAAGTCATTGCTATTGTACATGATAGTTGCTTTTCTTGAGACAAGCCTGAAAGTGGACCCCTGATAGTGTGCTTCCAGAACCCTTTGGATAGGAAAAATAACGTGCAAAGATTTAAGAATTTGAATTATTTTTTTGTTCTGTTACTTCTTAAGAAATCCAACTTGGAAAAGGGGCTTTGGAAAATATTTGCTAGTATATCAATTTACTTTCAGGCTGTGTTGGGACCACGCACTGCTTTGTGGTGAATAAAACTTGTTAGTAAACCCTATGGTCAATCTTGCAACTTTTTTTTTAGAATTCAAGGTGTCATTTTACTGATAAATACAGAGTTGGATTTTAAAATATCTCGGATCCAAATGTTCTACAAGTCAGCCGGGATTTCTATGGGGTCATTTTCGTTGCATGATGACAGGGGTGAGATTTCTCAGCTGATTTCAGCTTTTTTTGGTTTTGAATTTCAGCTTTTTTTCCTCACTGGCTGTGTACAAAAGTATTGTAGATTTTCACAGTTCAGCTTCTTTATGCCTTTTTTCAGCTGTTTAATTACAGCTATATTTATCATTGGTCAATCTCATCCCTGAATTGATGAAACGTGGATAAAGCTTTTAGACAAAATTGTATAGATTTTCACTAGGCATGTACATGTATACAGGTATTTTGTTTGACTCACATCCAAGAAGAATGGATAACTTTGATATGACTTGGTTGTGTCCTGTTCATCTGTGAAACCAAATATTGAGATTATGCATCAGATTTAAGCAAACTGAGAAGTCTACAATTTCACCGCAACTTTTTCTGTGATGCTGAAACACCTCACTGTGATTTGGTAGACCTGCATTACATGAAAATTTTGGCCCTGAGAAGCAGTTTAATCTGCTAGATGCTAATCATGTCAGAGCGGTAATCCATTGCAAATTCCATGTCAGTGATATGGAGCAGGTGAACTTTGTCCAGCCTGCCTACCCAACAGTGACTGCTCTGATAGGTAACCCGGGGCTTCATCCCACAATGCAGTGTGATAGCACCATCAGTAGGCAGCAGGTATTTCCTTTGGCAGTGTGCCAGATGTCAGGGTCACCTGAGGTCAGCTGTGAAATTTACATGTAATGGCATTTGAGGATTTGTTCACCTAGTACCCATAACTGTACATGTACAATGTACATGTACATAGAGGGCCTACCAGTGCACGTTCATGTACCTGTACCAAACATGTTCATGTATTGTACATTGTGTGTACACATTGAGCCATATGATTGTTCTTACCGGTACGTGCAATGCATGTATGAGACATACTAGTACAGTACATGTACACAAACACTCTGTACTGCTGTGCAGCATGCATGACATGTTAATTGTACATGGATACCATGTGATGATGTTTGTTATCGTTGCAAATGAAAATAAGGTCGGTTTCAAACTAATTCCGTTCATGCACAAGATAGCATACATTTTATGAGTATGTAGCAGTGTTGTGCATTGCAAACCCACAGTAACACTTGTGTCTGTATTTTACTTCATTTCTGTAGTTTTCATAAGACCCACAAAGTGAATGCCAATCTGACGGTGTCTTGCTTGGCTCTGCTGCGTTCTGTTGCTTTTGAGTAACTCATGGCCTAGGGGAAACATTGACCATTCAGGAGGTTGTGTGGAGAACTATTTTAACACGCAAGTCTTAGGGCAAGTCCAAACTTGTGCAGATGTTGTGATATTTCGAGACTCCTTAAATCCTCTTGACTATTCTGCATGAGACCTGTTAACAGAAACCTGGGTACGTTCTGCCTCCAAGTTCAAACTGACCTCTTTATTGACCCCTCTTTATCTTTGTGTTTCCGTTGAAGCCTTCTAAGCTCCACATCTTGCTCCCATTCGTTTTCATACCCCTTCGTTTTCACACCCCAACATGTGACAATGGGCCATTTCACACATGTAGAACATGTGCATACTCTGAATGTCAAAGACTGGATAGCAGGTAGCATTCCAATGCAAGTTGTCATGGTCAGTCGAGTCTTGTTCAGTGGAGTCTGTTGGTCTGCCACCATGGTCCTGGTGGTCTAGAGCTGATGTCCAGCACTGGATCCAGTAGTCATCAGTAGTTCCTGACTCGTGTCCATTACAACCATTCATTTATGTACAATGTCAAATGCAGATGTATAAATTTTGTGTCTCAAATTTAACACTCTACTTTTAATACACCCCACAGGATTGGCCCACCTGTCCTGTAATAAATTAATCACATTTTAGAAAATTGGAATTGGAATATGCTAATATATAAAACCACTGTACAGTCATTGGAAATGAAGCTTAAGACCAGACATACATGTATACCAGTATGTTGACAAATTATAGTGTAATACAGGTGTTAACTTTAATGGTATACCAGTAAATGTACATATCTACACACCATGCATGCCCATATAATGTACATACCCATCCTCAGGGACAGGCAAGTGTTGCCATCCCTTGTAAAATGCAAAGCCTGATGATGCTCCTAGGTGCCAGTCATGTCTTATTACAATGTGTGGTTAGGATTTAGTGTTAGAGATAATGAGCTTTGTGTTATCAGTAAGGGCTGGTGTACATGTGCAGGTACATGTATGAGCCCTTTGAATATAACAGTCACTGAATCAATGACACTAGTTGTTCTGTAATTAGCTCCCTGGCTGTCTACTACTGACTTCACTTTGGGTCAGCCTTCAGGGACATACAGGCACATACATGTAAATCGTGTTTGTTATCCAAAAATCTCTTCCTGGTTTGGCTGGCAAAATGGGTAGCTGAAAGTCCTCTGTTATCATTTGTTGCAACTTTCCTAACCTCTCCTTCCAACGCCCGAGGCCTTTTCACTAGGAACCATCCTCAATCCTCCAACCATCCTCAATCCTCCAAATTCCTCTGATTTTCAACATGAAAAATTGCATTCAGCCTCAATCCTCCAAAATTCTCAAAATTTTCTTGAAAATGTTACTTGGAGATGTGTCTACTGCCTTAATCCTTCAAAATCTTCCCGCAATTCCTCTCATTATGTTGAGACAGTGTGAACGGCATTCTTGAGCAGTGCATTTGTTTCAAAATAAATATTGGCTAAATTCATGCATGACTGAGCAAGAACAACACTAGGTCTTACCCACGACCTTCACTCATGGCATCCTTCACAATCAGCCATGCACTTTTGCCATTCACCCTCAATCCTCCAAAACTGCCCAAAGGATTTTGGAGGATTGAGGAGGGTTAGGATAAAAAAAATCTTCTAGGTTTAAGAGACAGTTTTGTTGCAATTTGAACCATTATCCATTAGTACTTTTGTCTCAAATCTTTTTCTAGGTTAAAAGAAAAATGGTACATGTACAAGATCACACTACTGAGATAACACTAAGTAGTGTTATCACTAAGTAGTGTTATCACTAAGTAGTGTTATCACAAAGAGCAGTTCCAAAATACTAGGCTAGTTGTGTGATCAGCAAATCGGAACAGAAAAGCCAAGGTTCTTAGAAACAATCTTGCCTACAAGAGACAATATCTGTAAAATCATTTAAGAAGAGAGTGTTGTGAAATGGTAGAACAGAGGTAGTACCTTACATACATGAAGATGACTTGGTTTACATTTTGTTGGTGGTATGTGAAGCCAATCACACTTGGGTTTGATTGCACCAATGCATGGATGATATCCCTCTTGGATAGACTTAACTCTCCGCCTCCATACTTGGTTGCATCTGGGAATATCGTCTGCATTACCCTATCATTTAATTACCACACTGTCGTACATGGGCAACCCTAGGCCGCCTCCTAAACCTAATTATCTACTGCTTGTCATTAGTTCCGGCAGCTTTTCCGAGATAGCTCACAGCGATGCATTTGACTGTACTGGCCACCGCTGCTAATTTCCCCCCCCCCATATGTAGACTTGTTTTGGGGTTAATATTTTCCCTACCATTTTCACTTACTGGTTACAACTGTTGGCTCAAGAATGCCTACTGAGAGTGGTATTTATTCCAACTGTGAGCTGGATATTGGAAGGTCACTGACCAGTCTTGAAACCAGTGATTTTTTTTTTCATTGTCCGTAATCTGAGGTTTCAATAATGAGATAACCTGTGGTTATGGGACACTAAGTCCAACTTCCCCTGTCAAGGCAGCTCTGAGAAGAACTGACAGACTATCAGGAGTACTGCCACTACTCATTTTACATGATTGATGTCAATGATTGTTAATATGATATTAATATATTTTAAGAGAAGCTACATGTATATTGTCCTCCAGATGAGAAGTGTGTTTCCTAAAGTGGTCAGCATGGCTCGATATATTAGGTTTTTGTAGGACTACAACTATTGAATGAAATATCTGGTTTTGCCCTTGCCAGTTGAAGGAATTTTATTCATAGTCATATTTAGTAACTTTAATTATTTTTCTGGTGTGTTGCACAAAAGAAACAATCGGGGTGTAAATACTGTCCTCTACCATATATATGCTGTACATGAAAGTACCGTACTGCTGCTGGTTTGGAATTCATGTGCTGTACATGAAAGTACCGTACTGCTGCTGGTTTGGAATTTCTGTTTAAGCTGTTGCAATATAAGAAAACTTGTGGCATCCCCATCAAGATGTTTTCGTGACACAAGTCTCATCTAATCATTGAATTAACCTTTGAAAAAGTACAGATTTTTTTTTATCCTTTTAGGCTATGCTGTAAAACGTAAACCAAACATGATTGCTTGTTGAATCATACATCTGCAGGCATCTGAGTGAAAAACTGCCTTATGATTACTTAGTTCTTGTCATCAACTGACTTTCATTCTCTCAAAACATCAAAGTGGTAAAATGGGAAATTTCACTATGCATAAATTTTCAATCTCCAAAATAGAACCACCTGGTTAAGTCTGGGGCTGGTAATTAAGAAGTTAGATTTGGTATTCTTCAGCTGTTTGGTTGGTGACTCAATAATAGCTGATTTGGAGTGGAGCCTGCCATTATAGCAATAATTTGAGTGTTTATAATGTTTGATGATAAATATTTTTTCTTTTTCTCTGTCTTATTTCTTGTAGAATTCCATCAGACATAATCTGTCGTTGCACAGTCGCTTTGTGCGAGTGCAGAATGAAGGCACTGGTAAAAGCTCCTGGTGGATGATCAACCCTGATGCCAAGCCTGGCAAGTCCTCCCGCCGACGAGCTTCAAGCATGGACACCAACAACCCTAAGTGGGAAAAGAAGCGTGGCCGAGCTAAGAAGAAGGTCATGGATGATGCCGGGAGGTCCAAGTGGAGTACCAGCCCTACTCCTAAGTTTGAAGGTGAGCCTGAGACGCTGGCACTTACCCTGAGCTCAGAGTTCCGCTCCAGGGCTAGCTCTAATGCCAGCAGCTGTGGTCGTCTGTCTCCCATCAATCAGATCAGCGACATGCATGATAATGAAGTCCCGCCAATGTCGCCAGGGCCATACGATCTGGGCCACCACCAGACACAACCCTACGAAAGCCCTGATCACTTGCATACTGACCAACTGGCATCCCTCGCCAAAGCCATGAGTCTGAATACCTCCTTGAATGGATCAGTCAGCTCAGATCTTAACAGTCCAGTAGAGCAGCTTCGAGTCCCAACTCCTATGAGACCCTCCCCGAAGCACACAAGCCGTGGGAACCTTTTCCAGAACAGCAGTATGTACTCACCAGCACCTAGCTACAGTGGATCTGATGTATCCCCTGTCCACAGTAATGTACAAAGCCCAGCCTACAGCCCATATGCCCAAAATTCAATGAGTCCAATTCCACAGCAGCGTTGTTCTCCATCGATGAGTGTCACTGACATGTCGCAGCCATTCAGTATCAATGTACCTCAGCCACAGCAGTCAGCCTTCTCTGTGATGTCCCATCAAGATGGTAGCATGACCACAAACGGCGCCATCCTCTCCAAGCGTGATCCCATGCTATCCCATTCCACTCTTCAGCCAGGTACCCCTGGCAGTATGATGCATCAGCGTCCGACCAATCTGCAGCCCACATGTCGCGTCCAAACCAACATGTCACAAGGCCGGGCCCTACAAGGCTTCAGTCCACAGACTAGCCCCAGCAATCCTCTGTCCATGCTACAACTGAATCCCGCCATCACGGCCTCCCAGAATAACCAAATGTCTAGTCCCACCCACAATGCCATGAATGTCCAATACAGCCAGTCATCGATGAACCAACCTGTTCAAACCATTCCTTTGAGTACATCTAGTGACAGGGTTCCCAGTGACCTCCAAAATCTGAACGTTGATATGATTCGTGAAATGGACTGTGACATTGATTCCATAATTCATAACGAGCTGATGGATGATGGCAACCTAGATTTTAACTTTGACGGACTCATCAACCAGACTGTGACATCAACACCAAGTTGGGTGCATTAATAGGAAGCAGGTTAGTATACCTTTTTGCAATGAAATGAACCTCTGAGTCATATCCAAATTTGTTGAAACTTTCATTTTAAACCATCAAATGTGAAGTAAATGTATCCTGAATGTTGAGAGCATAGTTTGAATCTACAGTATTTTGCAATCCATTAAAAAAACAGCATGTTGATTCTGAAGTGCTAGTGTTTTGCCTTTAATCCTCATCTTGTGCTCGTTTAATGGCAACTTGTACTATGGCTGTATCCAAAATGGATGCAGCCTAAAGTCATGTCCAAAATGGGCTTTCAGAGCCATTGCGAGCATCTCTGAGAATTATGACTGGAGCAAAGACGGAGACCCTAGCTCCAGGCAACAGATTTGGATGCAGCCTAAAGTCATGTCCAAAATGGGCTTTCAGAGCCATTGCGAGCATCTCTGAGAATTATGACTGGAGCAAAGACAGAGACCCTAGCTCTAGGCAACAGATTTGGATGCAGCCTAAAGTCATGTCCAAAACGGGCTTCCAGAGCCATTGCGAGCATCTCTGAGAATTATGACTGGAGCAAAGACGGAGACCCTAGCTCTAGGCAACAGATTTGGATGCAGCCTAAAGTCATGTCCAAAACGGGCTTCCAGAGCCATTGCGAGCATCTCTGAGAATTATGACTGGAGCAAAGACAGAGACCCTAGCTCCAGGCAACAGATTTGGATGCAGCCTAAAGTCATGTCCAAAACGGGCTTCCAGAGCCATTGCGAGCATCTCTGAGAATTATGACTGGAGCAAAGACAGAGACCCTAGCTCTAGGCAACAGATTTGGATGCAGCCTAAAGTCATGTCCAAAACGGGCTTCCAGAGCCATTGCGAGCATCTCTGAGAATTATGACTGGAGCAAAGACGGAGACCCTAGCTCTAGGCAACAGATTTGGATGCAGCCTAAAGTCATGTCCAAAACGGGCTTCCAGAGCCATTGCGAGCATCTCTGAGAATTATGACTGGAGCAAAGACAGAGACCCTAGCTCCAGGCAACAGATTTGGATGCAGCCTAAAGTCATGTCCAAAACGGGCTTCCAGAGCCATTGCGAGCATCTCTGAGAATTATGACTGGAGCAAAGACAGAGACCCTAGCTCCAGGCAACAGATTTGGATGCAGCCTAAAGTCATGTCCAAAACGGGCTTCCAGAGCCATTGCGAGCATCTCTGAGAATTATGACTGGAGCAAAGACGGAGACCCTAGCTCTAGGCAACAGATTTGGATGCAGCCTAAAGTCATGTCCAAAACGGGCTTCCAGAGCCATTGCGAGCATCTCTTAGAATTATGACAGGAGCAAAGACAGAGACCCTAGCTCCAGGCAACAGATTTGGATGCAGCCTAAAGTCATGTCCAAAACGGGCTTCCAGAGCTTCTGTATGGTTAAGTCTATTGTCTGCGTGTCTCCACGTACATGTGTTTCCAATGTACATTTAATGAAGACCTAGACCTAGCTCCAGACAACAGATTCAGATGTAGTCTAAGTCTCTGATCTGTTCTCTGAGAGTCATTGACCCTCCAAGCTTGTTTGGAAAAAAGTATCAAATTTCATCATCAATATTCACAATAGTTTGTGCATTTTTTTAATTGTATCCATATTGAAAGAAATAAGAAATGACGGAAACCAATCTGCTGAAATCTGAAGCAATTGCATGTAAAATGTATACGGGTGGTGCCCATTCTGTTTCTTCCCCTCAGAAGATCTGACTTGATAACCCAGACTCTGCATTATTCAAATATGTTCAGTAAAATCCTACAGCTAGCTACAGACCAAAATCAGTCTTAGATTTCACTGTTGTATTGGATTCCGGGAGAGAACGGGATTTGTGGTATAATCAGTCCATGAATATAAAACAGATATGGAGAGTCCTGGTAGTCCCAAAGGGATGAGATTCTGTTGCTGTACCATCACAGGAAATCTCTACCATTGCAAACAGAAAACTTCAAGTGAAGTCTGAATTTTGTAGTGTCCACAGTCTGATATAAAGTACATGCATGAGTACATCTTGCTCATCAGCAAAGTAACAAAATTTGGGAAAATGGTTGAATTCATGTTTGGAAAATGGACCAGTATGTGAAGGTGCAAATGATTTGAATCTCTTGAAGATGGACTTCCAACTTTATTTTTAATATATATGTAAAAAGAAACATTACTTGTACTTTTTATTAATAATAACTGCAATGAACTGGCAAAATAACTTTTTTTCTACATGTTTCAAATTTTCAGTGGTTTCAGAACTGTACAACCCAAACCCAGCCCCTTTCGCTTTTAATACCTAGGGCTTGATGAAACATTTTTTTGTACCACACATGAGAAAATGTCTAAGCAAAAATGCCTTGGGAGTTAGTGTTCTTGAAATAAGCCATTAGGACTATAAGCCTCTCTGCTACAGAAAGTGCTCAATAATTAGACTTAACCAACTACTAACACCCTACAAATCTTCACTCATTACTTGCACACGTGTGTACTTCTTCTAGATATTGAACCCAAATACTAGCCACAAAGGGACAAGTGTAACTTGGAGAATGGGTCATGCTGATAAAGTTTCAAATTTTTATGAAGAAAACTACTGTACAGTACAGTATATTGTATGTTCTCCCTTAAAAAGAAGAAATTCAGATCCATGTAAGCCCACCTGCCTGGCTTTGTTGATGTGTTTTTGTAGTATTTTTGCCACAAAAGGCATGAACTTTTGACTTTATCCCCTTACCCCTGTGGGAGTTTGTGAAAAACAGCTCTCAACTCTCTTCGTAAACAGCGTTCCCTGGTTTTTCCTAGTTATCTGATGGAAACATAGCCAGGAACAACATTTTTTTCTCCTCCTTTCTTTCTTCCTCATTTTTGTGTTGGATTTGTGTGAAAACATGACGTCTGTCAAATGTCATCTGCAGTTGACCTTAAACTTAAAGAACTGTTTGTGTTTGCTTAATTTTCTGTGTTTCTTTTGTACAGAGATTACTAATGTAAGCAGATAACTGCTACAGTGTTTGTGTTCATGTGTTTCTGTTGCAGGGAAATGCCATAGTGTCATTGACAGTTGTGATTTCTATACAAGGATGTCATTGTTAAACTTGTTTTCCTCACTGCTACACATGTACATGTAGTTTGCTTACATGTAGAGGGTACAGTACCTGCAGCTTCCTGGCTTATCTTGAGCTCGTTACTTTGTAAATTTTCAGTTCCACGTATGTACACATACGTGTGAATAAAGGCCTAAGTTTTTTTTTTGGGTCAAGTCAGAACCAGACTGGTTCATTTTCTTGGCTAAAAACCTGCTACTTGAAATTGTCCATACTGGTACCTGTTCAGAGCCAGGGATAGAGATAGGCCTCTGAGTAGTCAATAGACACTTGCTGATTCATGCACCCTTGCCCAGCCTGCAGTTCTCTTTCCACATCATTAATTACTGCCGCCGTCTGCCTGCTTAAATGAAGTCGCATTTGATTGATTGGGTGCTTGCAATGACCAAAGGAAAACCGCCTTCATTAACGTGAATGTACAGCATGCTTTGTGATCAGATCGTATTGTCAAAATTGCTTTTATTGGGAAATTGTGTTTTTTTGATAGGAAAACCAGGCGCACAGTGTATGTGAGTACTGCATGAATGACCTTTCATGTTATTTTTCTTGGAAGTCGGACATGTCAAAATTTAGAAAATGGAATGGAGACCTTTTTCAGCTCAAAAAACATATCCTAAGAAGGTCATACGTACTTTGAAAATATTGCACTGAGTATTTGGTGCCGGACATTTTTGCTGGGATGGGAGAGGTACATGTACATGTTGAATTGAACAAATCTTATGAGAGGAAACATTGCACTACATTCATTGTTATCTTATTGTACATGTAGTATTGTTAATAGTTTAAAAGTTGCTAACATGTTGGGCTCAAACCTTTGAATGTTCTTTCCTTTGGTGGTATCAGTTTTACTGCTACACTTGGTTCTTAGAGATATGTGCATCCTTTTACATCAAGGTGTGTAAACATGTTTTATGCCCTAGGCTATTGGAATTGCTCAGTAAGAATACTGACACATGACAAAAGGAATTACATGTACATCTACATGTACGTCTTCCATTAGAACCCAGGCCTCAAGGCAGAAAGTGCCACTTGTCATTTCTCCAACAATATAGCATCTCATGTTCTGTAACCTTTTCAATTCCTCCTTCATTGTGTCAGTAGCCACAGACAATGGTGTATTGAGACATGGAATCTACATGTACAATGTATGGTACCAGCTTTTGATTGTAAGACAAAATTGTTAGAGATGTGAATGTCGTATGCTGTACATGTTGTAGCCATAGCCCTCCCTGTACCTCACACTCACATATGCATACAGGAAACTCTATTTAATGGAATGTAATTATCGGCGATCTACCCTGAACTCGTCCGAGCGTGTGTAAATTATGACGTCAGCTGGTGGGGTTGTCTGCCGTAGTTGGCCATGGCCATGCGTCTGTGCTTGTTGAAAGCCGTATGACGTGGGTTGCTAACATCATCTTCATTAGATCTATACCTGTCGCAACTCCTTGTTCCAAACACGTGCAGAACAACATACACGTAGTCTGTTTTTTTTTCTAGTTTACAATACTGCGTCCTTGACGACAGTCTGCAAAGTAAGTTGATTTGTCTTTTATGAATTTATTTTTCATCAAGGTTGGGCAGAAGGGGAGATTTTTTTTGCAAACCCTGAACTTGCTGAAGGTTACAGAGTCTTGCTCTGTGCAGTACTCACTTTGCCAGGAATGTAATCTTCACTTTTTTTTTAACAAGGTTGGGCAGAAGAGGAGTTTTTTTTTTGCAAGCCCTTAACTTGCTGAAGGTTACAGAGCCTTATTTTGAAGGGTACTCACTTTGCCAGGGATGTCATCTTCACTTTGATATTGCATGCATTCATTCTTCTTGTACATGTCAGTCATAGTCTAATACCAGTACTAAACATGTATAGTGCATTCACATGTAACATGTACATTATACAGGTCAAAGCAGTTTGCTGGTCAGCTTATGTAGCATATGATACGCATACACCTGCATTGTACCTCTACATTCCTGCCAAGCCTTGGAATAGACCGATTGCACCCACTAAATCACATGACCTATGCTTGGTATAAGATATCAACAAACATGGCATCCACTCAGAAGCAAAGTGTTTTATACATGTATTATCATTTATCAAAAAAAAAAAAGCCGGCGATAGGTACCAGTACCGTACTCAGACTACAGACGTGCTGCATACTATACCATTACTTGGCTGTGTTGTTTGTAAACAGCACTCAAAACGCACCTTGCAGTTAATACCCACTATACCGGTAGGTCACGTGATTTAGCAGGCGTGATCGGTCAATTTTTCCTTCTGTTAATTTCATATCCCTCATCTTGATTTGAAAGCCTAAGGCTGATTTTCTTCCCCAACTTTTCTAGTAGGGACTAGAAAATACCAGGGTTCACTCCCTCTATCAACAAAATGGTCTTACTTACACATAATTGTCATATTGAGGGATAAGCCCAAAAGGAGTTCGGGTCAAAAACTGCGTCAGATAGCTTCAAGAATTCCCTTAGTAACAGTCGTTGCTTAGTTGTCAAGTCCAAGTGCTACCGGTATGTGGATACAATATATAATATATTTTTGTTCACTTCACATATTGGAGTGAGAATGAATCTCCTGGTCTTTGCAGGTCTCTATTGTGAAATTAGCAGGGAATAAATGGCAAGTCAACGACAGCCTGTCCTCAAGGCCATAAGGATGGATGCATGTTCGTTAATGGAAGTGTTTTCTTATGTACTTGAGCATTGCCTAATAGTGCGAAAGACTCAACAAAAACATCATGTCAGAGACCTTTTTTTATGAAATTGTGGACAGACGTCAACCTGAATTTTTAGTAACGTCTTTTTTTTCTCACAGGCAGGGGGCGGGGATGGGTAAATTGATGGACGAGGCATTGACTTGATTTGGTGCATATCAGATGTGCTGATGTTACACTGTGAGATAATGAGATGACACTAGGGTGTGTTAATAACGCAAAAGTGGTTAGGCACCAGTAGCAATCTTACATTTTGTACTTGAATTTTTTGGGGGGCAAGGGATGGAAGGTATTGTGTAGAGATGACGTCTTTCATACATTTGTGGGGGAAGGAGGAGGATTGCTATCAGCTTTAACTCAAACTAACGAACAAAAAGATAAAACGAGTTCATGTACTGGTACATGTATACCGGTATTTCACAAAAGATACATGTTCAGATCAGTGCTTGAAAGTTGAGTTGGTTTCAAGAGGCTGTTGACAGGAATAATTCAGTCTTTATTGTTAGTTCACAAACATGCATGTACCAGACCTCGGGGGAAAAATGTTTTCCCAGGGCTAGGTGTTATAGGTATTTTTAGTGGGTAATTTACTTATAACTGTTCAACATGGAAATGAAAAACTGGAAACATGCCAACAACAGAAATTCACCATACATTTATCTTGCAGTAGTAGATGGATTGTGAACTGATCACGGTAGGACTGACCCAGAAGGGCATACAACCATGAAAAGCAACAGGACAAAAGATTTTGGGGTTCTATTCATGGAAACGAAAGTTGAATCTCTTTCCACTTCCTGTCAATTGTGATCATCACCACACAGTCAATGAAGGACTTACCTATGTACTGAATTATGAACAAGTATGGGAATTACTGGAACAGATACCAACAGTGCAAAACAATTTCAGATAATGCAATCATGGTATTGGATGGTCCCCTAGTGTGACTCAATCTAAAATGAAGAATCTTTCTAGTTTTAAACTTCAAGGCTATGAGAGAAGAAATAGTAATTTTAAACCAGATTGACTTTCGCTTAGAAGTTGACAGTTTTTGGGACATTACCTGAAGCAGTGGGAGTACTTCCACCTGTTTCATTGATGATTATGGTACTGGTCCTTGCTGCTGTCTAGTACATGTTACATATCTGTGTGACATTGGAAGTCACAAGCTTGAAAAATACATGTAGTTCTATTCAAGCATGAACTTGTTTGATAACAAAATGATCCAACTTCAAACTCAAGTGATCCTAGTTCAGGCGATGTGAATGATGTTTAGAAACATTTGTCAAACTGCATGATGACAGCTTGTGACTACACAGGTGTTGCCAAGAGCATACATGTACACTGTACTTGCACTGTAACGAGTTCTGCGCATTTTACATTTTGTGCGCCATTTTGTATTATTTGAAACTGTTCCAAGTTATGTTGCATTGTGCTGAGTGGATGTTCCTTATTACATCGTATAAATGTGAAAAGGGTTTGCGAGAAGAAACCCAAACAGTTAGGACCAGTTCAGGTTTCTGTTTGGGATGGTGGTTTTTCGTCATCAAGAACACTTGGGTTTCTACATGTATACATACTTGATGGTGGTTACCCAAACCTCAAGCATTTTGTGGCAAACCTGCTTTATAAAGAGAGAAAGAGAAGTAAGGATTTTGATACTCTGCAGTGTTGACATGTCAGCCACAAAGGGGATCAGTCCCTGGTAGTGTAAAATAGAAAAGGCACTGATTGGAAATCCTGTCCAAACTTTCAGTATTTGGAGACAATTTAGAAATGCATGGTTGCATCAATCATCAAACTTCTGATGAAGTCAACCTCTTGTAGGTACTTGCCCTTTCTGGTCTGCTCTCACTCCAACCACCCCCAAACAAAAAGATGTGTTAAAAGCTACATAACTGAAATTCTGACCTTGTGGTTTTTCCACCAGGGGTAGTTCTCTCTTTTCTTTTGCTGCCACAGTTATTCCCTGATTCCTGGAATGTCTTTTATCTTTTGTTGCCAGATTTAATTTTATTTTCAGAAATACTGTTGAAGTTCTACATGTAGCTTCCATAAACACTGAGTCCTGCACATTGTAATATTGTACATGTACATTGTGTAACTTTGTTGAGAGCAAAAGACGCAGAAATAATTGGTATTTATATCCAACACAGACAGGTGGAGGCTGGAACAATCTGGCCATAAATTCCAATGAAGTTTACAGGTGTCCTAACAATACATGTTGTTCGCCCTCGAATCTTTAGATATTGACTTTGTAAAGTTTTCAGGGAAAATCCCCATCCAAAGCATTTTGTAAACACATCGAGAATATTCTCCTGGAGTGGTTTTTGAATGATATCATCACTGATAATTTTATTATAAGGGTGTTTGTGCTTACCTAGGGGGCCACGATGTACATGTACATGGGCATCATAGACAGTAGGGTGAACACTGTACACCCTTTTTTGTATCCCTCTTTCCAGACAGTACCCCTCTAGTCAATGATTGACTGGGTACAATACCCCCCTCAGTGGGAACAATGGGGTGATATGGGGTTTCTGCTATTCATGGTACTGGTTGGACCATGGCAGGACTGAGTCAACCAGAGTTACACAAAAGGCGCCTTGTGTGGTTGAGTCTGTCAATGGAGTGCTAGTACTCTGGAGGGCTTTTCACTGGAACAGGGCTTAAAGGACTGAATGTAGAGGAATGACAAACAAGAAATGGGGGGGTGCCTTCTGTGGTGGTAAACAACCTGGCCATGCTGCATGATAGATGATATGGATACATATCCTGTCCTGGATGTACCTTGTCTGACCTTTTTAATTCAGACTCTAAGGTATTGCCTACTCTTATGTCATCCCTGAGAACATTAGCATGTTTTAATTTTTCATGCAGCAAATTTTATTTCAAAAGCCCATGTGAATTCTTTTCAAGTTTTTCTTTGATCACTGATTTCATCCTGAAATATACTTTTGAGTGTAAGTGGACCTGCTTGTAGATGTAGGCCTACATGGACATACATTACATGTAGGCCCGTTAGACATTCCTTAAAACATGTTCATATCTTGAGGTATAATGCATGTACAGGTACATGAGCATATACCAGTCAGTACATGTACGCGTAGCCAGAAATCATGGATTCAGATTCAAAAGTTTGGAATAAAGGCTTGCACCACTTACTCATTGAAATGTGAAAATTTACATTGGAAGGTGCTAGAAAATGTGATTTATTGGTATCTTCACCAGGCTACGGTTACATACATACTGAGTTAAACATGTAGGCCTACCGGTACACCTGTAGTTTTCAGGACCTGTAAGCTGTTAATACAGTGCTGTCTAGAGCACTTCTGTGGAAAAGTTCTTGTTTGGGCATACGTTGTAATATTAAATGCACCTGCACCGCTTTATAGTGTACCGGTACATGTACAGTACACGTACATGTACACAGTAATGGACATGTGTGTACGGTATTGTACATGTACGTAGATGTCAATGTACACTGTACATGTAGATGTCAATGCACACATGGAAAAACTTTCCATTACTACCTTAGCATGGGCCACTCTCATTGGCTGTGTGCTTGGAGTTTGTTTTGACCTTTGACCTGCATGTCAGGAGTGAAGTCCATGAGTGAATTGACACATCCATGCCTGATTGTCTTGCTTCAGAGTGGTTGCCTGTTGAGTAAGCATGAAGCTTCTAGCTCCATGCTGTAAGTGGCTGCATACAGTAAAATGCTCAAGACATATTAAATTTCTAACATCTGATGTAAAATTTGTCAGTACATGTAATAAATGACCCATTCTGGAAGGTACATGTACCGAACTTCACAGAACCAGTGAAAATGTGTAACCTGGCATATGATTGTCCCAGCTGTGTTCATGAATAGAACTTGTTTTGTAAATTGAACAGGTGATAGGATCAGGTCTGTGTATTAAATACAAACATTCATTGATAATCAATCATAGTATTTCATTAACATGTGGCAGGTTCCTCAAAATATGGACCATTAGATAATGTTCAACTTTAGGGGTTCATTTTTCCTGAAGTGAACAGCAGTGAATTAATTTCCAATGTTTGATGTAATGAGGGAAGTCATGGCTGATATGTGGAACAATGATGACCATTTTAACCTTTCAACTTAATTGGAGTTAATAAATTAAAGTTTGGATCGTTAGCAATTTTGAGGGACATGAACTCCCTGTTAAAATCCGAGCAAACAATAACGTGAATAACATTCGCAAAAAATAACGTTTGAGACATAAAATAGGATTCATGATGAAAATCTAATACTCAGAGTTGTTAATTTTAATTTTATCTCCAAAATAACCAGCAAAATTAAAATCGTGCATGGAATTTTTGAGCTCTACATGTGACAGCATTTTCGACATTCTCGAACGTTATGCAGTTTCTGTCAAAATTATCGAACGTGATCAAAATTCTGTCAAATATAACGTTTGCAACAAACATATTGTACTCATTATAAATTTTTGATGCAGCCAAACTTAAAGATAATTTTTGGTGGTCGAAATATACAAGACCTGGCAAATATGTTGGTATAGTGAGAGTGATTATAAACGGTAAGAGAATGAAGAGAGCCAAACTTTTCTCATCATCCGCCAATTTTGTGCTCTTTTTTTCACGGCTTATATTTTTTAAAAGTTATTTCTTAGGTACTTTAAAATACATCAGTGAAAAAATATACTTAATTCTCCATCTCGTTGAGAGAAGTTTTGAAATCAAGTCCTCTGATGTAAACACTTTGACATAAAACTTTAAATGAATTCAAGTCCATTTGATTTGCGCTGGTAGCCAACCAAATAACCACCATACGTACATATCATGCCTAATTATCCCCATATAATCATTCTTATTAATCTGAAGGTGCTAATTTGTATTTTACATGATCAAAGTCACTCTTTTAGAAGTTTTGAAAAACGACAGCTGAGGTTGCATTTTGGTCCATTTTATGAAGAACATGCCATGTACATGTACTTGTGGATCCTTTCAGTAATTGTTTCCCTGCAGTGTGCTATTTCATTCATTGAGTTCCCAGTAGACAGCTTCACTTTGAACTCAGTCAAGTCAAGGAAAAAAGTGCCTACATTGTAGTTACTCCCTCCTCCCTGTTCATGTATAACCCCCGTCTGTCAAAGGATCAACGTTTTCTTGTTATCAGTAACAACCACCCTTCCCAATCCAGTGCAAGGAGTCAATTTGTGCTTCTGGGCTGATTTCCTGTTTTCTCCTGCAACAGGCCATGGCGTGAGTCAGCAGCTGACTGGGGGAAAAAAAGACGAAAAAAGATGGACTTGGCAGATCAGTCGTCTTGACCAAAAAAAAGACAGACACAGATTTCATGGGTCAAAGTGATGTGACCTCATCAATCATGTAAACAGATATACAGTATAGCAGTTTGGTATACCCCAAGCTCTATGGTTTACCTTAAGATGCCAACTACTTGCTGGAAATGTTTCCCCCCATCGTGAACTACTCGGTTTAAATGTGTGTGGTCTGCAAACTGCGTGTTTTCAATGTGTGTGGCACACGCTCCCGGTGTTGCGATCCCATCTTTTAATTTCCTTTGCTTCCTCCCTCATTAAGGTGGCTGTCTGACAAGAGGAGAATAATGATCAGACTGAAAGTTGGAAGGCGTAGACTGCGTAGTTGAAACCTGATTGGCTCAGGTCTGTTCTGAGAGGCCTCCTGCCTACATGTATCTTTCCACTTCCTTGTCAGGACTGATTTATCCTTGACATTCATTATGTGTCTCGCCATAGAACAGAATTCCGTCTCTCTGTCATCTAATTCTGAAAGAACCTGAATGTTGTCACAGACCTTTTAAAATGGAGATTCTAATCACCGAATGTGTACATATGCACATGAAATACACATTTGTAGTACGTCATTACAATTGTAACATTTACGTAAAACATTACCTCCAAAAGCTTGATTCTTATACAGTGTTCATTTCGGGGGGGGTATCTTTTGGGGGAGATCATTAGCTTTCCTTTGCCTCTGTTTAGCCATGGAGCTATTAATAGCTCTTTGGTTAAGCTCACAAGGTGCCTGGACATCTTCTGAACACTGGAGGTTTGAGTATGAGAACCAATTGTGACCTTTAATTCAATTAAGTGTAAATGCAGAGACAGTCTTACAAATCCTGCGTACATCACTATGGCCTGTCATGCCTAAAATCCTGTCTGTAATAAATTCCATTGCCAGTGACAGGACTATGGTACCTCAATACCTGAGCTAGTTCTGTCAGGCGCCATGCCAAGATTTCATTTCAGAAGCCAGATATGTCTCCTTGTCTGTCCTCCATCCTGCACATCAATTAACTCCTCAGTGGGTTAATTCTGGAATGCCCTCAGCCAGCTGAATTCCTTGCCAGTAGAGTTACTCCCGGTAGCCACTTGCTCTAGATCCTACTATCCTACACCCTTGACCGTGTCCATGCATTTCCTGACCTTCTCAAGGAGGCAAGAGGTGATCACATAGCATCCCACTTGCCTTCAGTCCTCACTGCATGTCGCCAAGACACTTCTTCCTGCTCTTGCTCTTACAAAACGAGGCTTAAGGACACATCACCTGTCCCCTTTTCAGTGTCTCCGACACACTCTTTTCACCTGTTCATTTAAATGCAGCAGTCCTTCCAACAGCCTGAAAACCGTAATCATTAAAAAAAATCTTTATTGATTTCCATCATGAAAATGGGGTTTCAGGGCATGTATCTCAGAATGGCTTATGATAAAGATTCAACTCATTCAACGGATTAAATTTTTTTATTCAAATGTCCATGTAAATGCTACTAGTTTGGTGTTTGTGATCCTTTGGCTTCACAGCCTCTTGACTTGACTGTCTTCCACTTTCACTCTCTTTCATTCTCAGTCTTTTCCTTCGTCTGGTGTCACAGCCTTAGGGGGTACCACCTTCACCTGTCCTTTTAACCAGATGCTGGGAAGGTTGGGAGTTTGAACTGGGCCTATGATGACCTGCCAGGCAGGAATTGTCTTCTCTCAAACCATGCACATATTGCTCTCTCAAACAGCTGTGTACACGGACCGTGGATTCCGTTACGTGAAAATGTGCCGGAGTCTAGTACATGTACATGAATTGAGGGTAGAGCATGTGCGTGTGCACGTACGATGTATGCATGCCTAACTGGGTTACACGGAATCCTTAAATTGGGTTAGGCATTCTTTGCTGAGATTTCAGCCTTCAAGGTGTGCCGACATTGTGAGAGTTCAATAGCTCTTTTAAATTTTGTTTTAGATTAAAGGTACCGGTACAGGTGTATTACTGGAGGAAAATGTCAACCCCTCCTCTGATTGTTTTTTATTTTTTGTATAAAAGCATTTTTAAAAACAAAAATTTTTGAGATGCTAGATTTTTTTGGAATTGTTGTCATAACTTTTATAGCGCTAATAGTCCCAATTCCTCTGATTTCTATAAGATTTTACATACACCCAAGGGGAATACAGTTAATAACTTTCAAATCGAAATAAAAATTAACAACTATAGGATTAGACACCCTGTTTCCATAAACTATTGATGCTTAACATTGAGCATGAGATGTGCATATTACAGGTGAACCTGACCGGTTTCATAGCTCATTCATTGCTTTTGGTCTAGTCTGTCATAAACTCATGAATACCCATAGTCACAGATTACCAACTTAGGAACCTGTTGTCCAGTTTTTTTTACTGCTTACCTTTGATACTAAATTGAATTTAGTAGGCTATGGAGGTAAGCCATGCAGTCATGCATGTACTCAGCTTTCTGGAGACACAACAGTATGATGAGACACCGGATATCTTGCTTTAAATGCACTCTTTTGAAGAAATTTCCATTTCAAGTTCAGTGGTTTAGAAAGTGATCATGTATTCAGTACACAATAGGATCAGTGTTAGTAACTGTGACCCAATGGTAGGCCTATAAAGCTCATGTGTTTATTTTGTTGATGTAAAGAATTGAAATTGAAATTAGCTTTCACATACATGTACATGTACCAGTAGGCCTATTCATGTAGGCCCCCCATATGTACATGTACAGTATTATGATTCATTGTAAAATTTAGAGGAATTGAGAGAAAGTGGTCACAATGTGCATGTTTTCTGTGTTACATAATTGTTGATACACATGTTCTATAGGTTTTTTGGCATGTTAAGAATACTTTTATGCAACAGTTTATTACATGTATAAGTTGGTCTACCATGCAATAATGACTCTTGTTCATTGGGTTGATAAGCCGTCGTTGTCTGTCAATTTTAATCCATCAGTATTTAAATAATTACATGAAAAAAACATGGATCACAATAGGCAGTATTGTTTCTTGTACTTAATACACAGTTTTACTGTTGAAGCAAAGATTAAAAGCATAATTTACCGAGGTTAAAAAATTCATTGTAAATAATGATTCAATCTGAACCATACCATATAAATTCATGGCCACATTTGTACTCGTACTTTCCAAACCTGTGAAAGCCCAACTGAGAAGTAATTTTACTTTGTCAGAGATCTTGGTGCAGGTGCTAGTTTTCAAGTGGCAAGTTAAGCCCCCAAGGATATACCACCCAACCTTTACTTGATCTTCCTCAAAGGTGTATGGCATCTTGGGATTGGTCAGGTCTGCATGTACATGTACCATTTGGTCATATTCTTTCTGGGAATATGGCCATAAAAAAATTAGAAATTGGTCGTGTGGGCCCAGCTTACCCAAATGTGTTACACTGTAATTTTTTTTTCTGCCAAGATGTAGGCTTCAGGTATTGTGAGTTTAAAATGTGGCTGTCATTTTCTGTGATTTTTTTTTAACAGAGTAAGGCCTATATCAAAGATCTGTTTTGAAAAGCAGTTCATTTAGAATATATTCAGTTTACTTTGAACGGCACTGTAAAAAGATACTCTTCACTACCTTTGTTGGTATTGCACATGTAAATGTACCAGTACATGTTGATGATAGACTGCTTCAGCATAGAAAATGAGCCTCCTTAGAAAATATCCAGGCACCTGTGCCCTGCCTAGATAAGACATCACATTTTGAAATCCTTGTCAACAGTCTTATCAAGCTCGATGCACAAACACAATGGATGTTTCTGATGCTCTCTGTGTGTCTATCCATGCCATTAGTCAATGACTTTTTCTTGTTTCTTTTTTAGAAAAGGGAGGGGAATCTCCCCAGAGCTTTGTTGCAAGATACCTCCACAGGCCAGTGTGGCATTTACAGCCCACACTATTCCTTGCATGAGGTGTTATGCTTATCGTTTTATCAAAATATCAAACAGTTCACAAGCTTACTAGATGTCGATAATTATGACAGGCGATCTATCCTGCATCGGTGTCACATTACCCAAGGATGGACACTTCTCAGACTCTGTGAAGAATTTCTCCCAAGAGCTTGAAGATAGCAGTTAGTTTGCTTTAGTGCTTGGGCATCATCTTAAAGTTTTCTCAGGGTTGTTATTAAGGGTCAAATTCTGTCTTTGGTCTCTAATGGCTTTTAATTTTGTTGCCAACGAGAAATCAAAAGTTTACCTTTTTTTTTTTCTTTGCTGTTCTCTGATGGCAGGCTTTGGATCACACTAGTAATATTGCGGAGCATTTGGTCTTGACAGTTTGTTTGATCTCATTTCATTTTGGAAGTGGAAACCTCCTTTTTTTCAAGTTCTTGGTTAAAGGTACTAGTATGTCTTATTATCTACCCTTGGCCCTTGCCAAGGGTTAAGATGCATCATCAGGCAGGTGTACGTAGTTGCAGATGCCTATGCTAAGGGGATGTGATGAAATGAAAAGCAGGTGTTGGTATTTCTTTCAACTATCTGTTCAAAGTTCACATCAAACACAGGTGGATTTCATTATCTCTCTCTCTTCCTGATCATGCCAGGATCTGTTAATGCATCAAAGTGTCCTGTCCACCTGTACCAAAAAAGGTCATCTTTTGACATACTTCTTGGTTCTCATAGGAGTTGAGGTTCCAAGCAGTGGACAAAAGTTTTACCACATTCACATGTGTATGAACAACATTGATGAAAAATTGGGGGGGGATGTCCTGGTCTGTGTAGGTCTACGTGTATTTAGAGGACTCTGTGTATTTATAGCATGTCAACAGTAAAAAAGATCCAAGTTCTGGATTCCGTCGGGAAATAAGATGCTTTAAGGCTTCCCAACTTGAGCCAAGCCGTCTTCCCCAAGTAAATAGCCAACTTCCTCCTGAGCCATGGCCTACTTCAAAACATGTTTTGCAAGTCCAATGCATGCACTTTCTTGTATCAGCCATGTTCTTCACCCTCTTATCTAGCTGTCTGGAGTGGCTATACTTAGTTTCAAGGAAGGGTGTGGTTATGCTTTTCCACCCCTTTGGAAATTGGAGTTGCCTGTTGGCAGGCGTGAAGCTGAGTTGCACCCAGATGGCGCCTACTTAAATTTGAACCCTGACTTCAATTTTTATCAACCTCATGTTCATGGCGCTGTTCACCGAATGCCTGTGAGAGAGATTGACTTGGCAGCCCACAGGCCAATGGTGAATGGAGTCTGTTTCATTAAACTGCTTAACAAATTCTTTTTTTTTAAGATGAAAAATGTGGATGAAATGTGCTGAAGACAATTCTTCACTTATTCCTACTGTACCACTTCATTTACCAACAATTGTTACTACTGTATTAACAGCTCAATGATCATTTGGTCCTTCATGGTTCTTTTCAATGCGTGAGATTCATTATTATTCATCTGGAAGAATCTACATGTGTAATGTGGTATCCTTGGCATTCTTTATGTTTCAGTGTGTACAATGTAAGTTACATGTACATTGCCAAACTTTCTTCCATAGCTGTGATAAAATTCCCTGGTTACTATTAGTGCTGACTGGAATTATACTCTTTGCATAAAAACCAGAGATTGTGCAAAACCTCCTATGACCTTAGTTTACATTCACCAAGCAATGTGAAACCACAGGAGAGACCACAGTGGGTCTGGGTTAACCTTGACCCCACATGACACTTCAGCAACTGTGCTTGAGACAGCTCTATGGATAAGAAGTCTGTGATTGATTGATGGTCACACACAGAGGCATTTGCTGGATGGCCTTACATCTGTACTTGTATCAGACTGTAGGTTATAGTAATGGCTGTAATGTGTATTTCAAAGAAAGCCAGTGCAGACCAATTAACAGCATTATGAGTGTGTTGCATGTAAGTGTTTTGCATCATCCATACTATATACATGTATATGTATGCATGTACAGTGTACAAAATTTCTATTTTTCTTCATGTACTGTAACAGTCATTTACAGACCAACTCCAACGATGCTTAAACTTTTCTCATGAATCCAATTCAGAATAGCTAAGTCTGATAAAAGTGGCTTATCAAAATACTCCTTGCAGTACACATTTTCGTCTTAAAAAAACAAAGTTTTTGTACCCATTTTTCCTGCGAGTCCCGTCCGGTATTGTAAAAATGGACGTTTCATCACGTCTCATTAGCATCTAATGAATATTGATTTTTTAATGTATTACCATGGAGAGGAAATACCACAGTGGGTTTGCTTTAGGCATGCAGAGCACACATAACTGCGGATGACAGCATGAACATCAAGAATGCTCTCATTCTTCAGAAACTCGAAGAATTTCAATCCCGGTTCTTTTGCTGCATTTCTAGTACATCCACCAATGATGCACCATTTCAGCATTATTGTAAATCATGAAGAAAGGAGCACAAACTCTTGACAGAAAAGAGATAATGCAGCACAGTAGACCCGGCACACAGATTGATCCCTGGTACACGGTTCACGCACATGTACAGTAGCTCCATGTTCATGTATGTTGGAGCGGAACCAGTTGTGCCACAGAGACCACTTTTAGTTTTTTCAGGTATTATGTCATACAAATTTCGTTTCTCAACAATGCTGCCAGCGGTCAGATTGTGGAAATTTTTTGTAAAACTCGAAGATACTGTTCAAAATTTTCGGCAAAATTGCCAAAAATACAGACATGATTTTGTAATGAATATGTGATTTATTACACATTAAACGCAATACTAGTTTAAAACCCTTGAAGTTCATGGCCTATTCTGACTTTGTCAATTTCCTTCACATTGTCAAGAAAGAAAACATTTCAAGAGAGTATGTTGGTGCTATTTTTCTTTTAATTTTGTCGCCAGTTTGAGAACCGTGTTTTCTGTAATTAACAGCCTTATTCACTGTTAAACTTACCAAAGTACTGAAGCTGGGAATGTGAACATTGCATATTGACAAATGTTCATACGACATGTATGTCCAATCATAGAAAGCTAGAGGTGGTTTCCATTTAGGAAATATGCTTGGACTAATGTCAAGACCCCAGTTCTAGTGCCTGCCATTCAAGCCCTCTCTTCTTTCTCTCTGGGAGTGATCTGACACAAGCTGAGCTGGACTGTGTTTCTGACAGGTTACTTCCCCCCAGGAGCATTGTGTAATGGTTGTGCAGTTTCAACCCTTTTAGACCTTGACCCATCAAGAATTCCTCATCACTGGTTGGGGAGTGATTGCACTTGAGGAAGCAGAGAGGTAGGCTTATACCCAGAGGCCTACTTCATTCACTGCATGCTTGGCAGTGGTATAAAGGGCTGGCACAGTGGCTTTGAGACTCAGAGGAAGATCAAAAAATGGCAATTGCAGATGGGAGTTTGGTCATCACTGCTTGTTAAAATATCCCAGCTAAAAAATGTTGATGGGATCTTTGTCATTCCTGTTTTGATGGATGGGAGAAGTTCTTGTGATAGCCGAGAATCATTTGTGCAAATTAATGGCAATATCTAGACACTTGTGATATTCCCTGTGGAGTGCATATTGTTTTTACATATGGTTTACTCACATTTTGTAATGTATGTTTACCATTTGTAAACAACATTGCCTCAACCATGAACTGATCCTTCTGTCTGATTTATGGTCAAGTGGCCCAAGACATCAGAAATTGGCCAAACATGACCGTATTTTGGGTCGTAATTTTCCTGTTGTTTGCTGTCCAAATCAACAATGACAATAATTTGGTGGAAATATTTAGACAGAAATTCCATACTGTCCTGAGTCATTATCAGATTATGTGCATAATTGGGATCATGCATAAACTGTACATTATATATAATTATATTGTAACAGCATAATTTCACAAAGTTTGAATTTTTAATATAGCACAAGTTGTCTATATCCCAACCATAAAAGGACACAAACGATCAATTACTTTAATCCAAGCTTACAATTCTGATTATCAATGGCCCCTGAAGATATCCAAGTCACTAAGTAGGATCTGTGTCACTCCATGATAACTCTTGGTGTGTGGTCCAAGGGTTTCTCGATATTTCTTGCTATCTCTTAGAATGCAAATATTACTAGCTATAACTGGTTCAAGTTGAAATTTTACTGACAACAGCTGTGGAATGTAATGGAGTTGCTGGTTAGCAAATTGTACATAGAGACAGGATTGGCCAAATGGTACCATAAGGGAAATGAACAATATATTTGGTTTGTTGACTTAATGAAGAAAACTCTATTTCAGGTTTCACTTTACTTTATTTTCCACATATTTTTCATGTATATTCCACAAACATTTAAAACTACATAAAGACAAAATATGGTTGTTATATCTGGGGATAAAAGTTAAACTGAACTGAGTTTGATTTCGTTGAGAACTTCAGTGGAATACTCATCGTCAGGCCTAGAAAAAAAAAACAGGTAATCGTCTGGGTTTTTTCCAAAATGAGGATGAGAGCTTTTCATTTTTTTCTGTATTTTTTCTAGCTGGCCACCACGTATTCTTAAGCTACCGGTACTGGTACTGATCAGCAACTCAACTGCCAGTCAGTCACAGACAGCTTACTTCTTATAACAGTTTGGCATCCTCACTGTCGGTGAACCGAGAAGTTGGCCTTGCTAAAATTTTCCTGTGCAAAATGGGGTTCATGATAATAGTCCCTGCTTTGGCAATCTTTTCCTGGACTCCTTGTGCCATGGAGGGTTTGCTACCATAGGCATGAGCAATGACTTTATTTATTTATAGAGATGATCCTTGTTTGACAAGGGTAGTGTAAAGGATTTATTGGATAGAAATGGCAAATGCACGTATTGTGTATATTTTCTCTGGACAGTCCACAAATCACTGCCCATGATTGTAAGGTTCAGGACCTTTCTTAAAGTTCATCAAGTCCAAGAATTCTTATTCTGAAAGAATTCTTTTTCCCTTGTACAAAATAAGAACTTAACTTCTTTTGTATTTTATATTTCATGTTATTTGAAAATCTTTGACATTTTATGCCCATGAAAGCTTTTGGTTGATAGAGCCCAAGAGCAGGTTGTAGTGAGCTTTTTTTATGCATGACATAACATGAGAGTTGTCATCAGCATGATACTTACCGACTTCTTTGATGCTGATGAGATACATTTGGCTGACCTGGGTGTGTGCTATTCATTTCTTTACTTTTCATATCACAGAGCCTCCATATACCTGTAGATATAGTCTTGTTCAGTGCTTGAATCCATTGAGGTTGATCAGCAGGGACGCTGTAATCCAATCCATCTCAGACCAATAAACGCCCCCGCTGAATTCCCTGCTCCCCTAGCGTCACTTCCTGGAAAGCCAACTCTTTCATGATGGTCCATTTTTTCCCATTTTCTTTATTCAAGCCTACACCTAAAAATATAGTCTTGTAAAATTGCACTGAACTCATTTGAGACTTGAATTACCCGATCAGAAAAGAGAATTAGACACTGCAAGTCTTCCTGATAGAATTGGCCTTACTGTGTCTCAGCTTACAAACGGGAGAAAGAAAATTGTATTTCTCCAGAGTGACTCTAGGGCAGTCTGAAGAGGACAAGAAAAGCCAGCACAAAACAGTCCTGCTTTTGCACATTTCCAACGCCAGGAATGGTGTTGATATCCTTGTTCCTTTCAAGATTTTGACGCTCAGGAAAGCCTCTTGCAGCAGAGGAAAAAAAGAGAGATTTTCTCCTGTCTTTTAGGCTCATCTCACGTCCAATGGTATAGGATATCTTGCTTTGTCTTGCATTACCATACCCAGTGGGCTTGGCTAGTTCTCGTGTTGCATGCAAGGATCCCTGGTACTCTGTCTAGGTCTTGTTCATTGGTTGTCATCCTTTTAGTCACTGTGTAGAAAGTCAGATATCGGTTTTTGTCATTCCATCAGTGGTTTGAAGAGGGTTCATAAATGGAGTCTACCCCTCATGGTTTTCTTTGCCTAGTGCTCCAGATAAAGAACTTCTCGTTGAAATAAGCTTGGATAGAAATCTGGAAAGATTGTGAAGCAGAAAAGATGTCAGTCTGATTAGCTGTAATAGATGAAATGCCAAGCTCGTTTTAAGGTTTATGTCTGGAAAGTATGTACTGTCTTGTGCTTTTTGAGTCACTGAGAGGATAGAGTGATAACCACACAATACAAGAGTACATGTACAAAATGTGTGGTAAGAAGGCACATTGAACACTTTCAAAATGAGTGCATGTGTTCTATTCCAAGGTGTGTTGCAGTGTGTTTCTGCGTTTCAGGGATTTGTTTAATTTCTAGCATGATCTTTCTTAAGCAAATGAAAAAGACTCCAAGGTCTTGAACCACTTTTATTTTAAATTTCAAATTCTGCTCTGATGTTGCTTGAAATCTTATGTCCATTCTGCATTCTATACATGTATTTGTTCAAGCTCGTTACGACATCATCAGAAGACAGAGTTCTCATCTCTGTAAAACCAATTGCCAGTCTATTTTATCCTGTAAACACCAGTATCCCACCGATAATGAGACAACCAGGTATTCAGCCAGTCCCATTGCGTGACTCCTTCATATGGCCTTTATGACCTTAGACAACTGGTTACCACTCAACACACCCTTGATGACCCTTCTGTCAACCTTCCATGGACAGCTCACATTTCCTCCTCATCTTCCTCCTTGGAGGCTATTAATAAATTTACTGACGGATATGAGCTCTGAAGTTTCGCCACCTCACAGACATACATATATTTGATATTCAAAATGGAAGTAGAAGTTCTTTAATTGTTCTGTAAAGCCATTAGCATTGCTCAGCTTAACATTTTTGCATCGTTAACTACACACATTTTTTTTCAGATTAATTTTCTTTTCTGAGGAGGACTGTTTGGCTTTTTGTTTGTGGTCAGTGGCTTTTTATTTTACAAAGTAGAAGTCATGGCCTTTATCTCCTGTCAGTCAACCCTTCTTGCTTCATTTATCGTTCAAAGAATTCTTTGTCTAAATAGATTTGTTCCCTTGTTTGTGTCTCTTTCTACAGGTGAACCTGTATCGTATCATACGAGACTGTTGAGTGAATTCAGCTTAACAAAGCTTCAGGGAGTTGGTTTTGTCAGGATGACTCTTGTCCAAGAAGGTGCATGTTGGATTGTCTCCTCAAATCTCAGAAGCCCCTTATGGAGACCGATTTGGTAATGCCTAAGAAAAGTTCCGTGTCCTCCCAAAAGACCCTGCCAGAAATCGTAAGTTGGTTTGTAATGGAGTGGTTTTGTTGCCAGTTGCAATTGTTTAATGGCTGTGTAAGGTGAGTAAGCATAGGAAAAATGAAAATAGAAGTAAAAGTTAAACAACTGACGTTTGTTTATCTTCCGTTTGTTTTCAATTCACAAACAAAGCATTTGGTATATATACATGTATGTTGCTCATTAAGTAAACATATCCGATACTGGTGTTAAAATGACAAAAACTCGTCCAGAAATAGAATTGGGTGGTACTCTTTGATAATGAACACCAACCGGTGAATTGAAAAGAAAAAAAAATACATGTAACCAGCAGAGTTTAAACAGCATCAGAAGAATTGAGGAAGTGTGGATCAAGAAATTGCCGCCGACGTAATCAGGAAGGAAACAGCTTCCGTGATTGTGGCTTTGGACAAATGCCAAAGACTGGAGGTCGCTCTGGCACATGTAACCTCAACAAATTTGGAGTGATATTCATACAGATGTGAGTAGGACTGTAGAACCTGGTGCCTAGCTTGTTATGTTGCTGGAATGCTAACTGTGGAATATGGGCTCCATACTACTTACATTGTGTGGTACAGTTGTTACTTTGCACTGTGCCAAGTTGGAGTTCCAATGGAAGACAAGATTGCTCACTTAACAGGTGTAAGTTGTTGGTTTACAGACAAGCTGCTTAGCATGTTGGAAAGAAATGCTACATTGGCTTCTCACTTGAGAACTTTATCAGTAAGCTGAGAAAGGAGACCAGGAACAGCTCTGGTTAAGATGTTAGAGATGTTTTTTATTTTTCTCTGAAGGAAACACAACCCTGAATTGTTGTCAGATTATACAAAATAAGGTAAATGAAAGGAGGTTTGTAGATACTTTTACTTTTTGTATTGTAACATAAAGAAGTAGATGGTGTCAATCTTGTTCAGATGTAGAACAGTGTTGGCCACTGTGTCTGCATTAGAAGGCCCAAAATACCGCATCATTTTTTGTACATACTGCCCTGCCTCACACTTTAGATTTTTTGTGACGTAGTCATTTTTGTATGCTGTAGTCATGCTGTTTTCTAATGCTCGGTATTATCTACATACTTGTAGCGCTTCAGTGTTCCATGCCTGTGGGCTTTTTAACCAATCAACAGAGGGCGCCCTACCTTAGATCACACAGTGACATCATCTACCAGTACATTTATCCAGAGTTTGACTGATACACATTGTTAAGATGTTGAATGTAAATAAGGGTTTTTTGGATAGTCTGTATATGATGAAATGATGGCTGGACCACATACTAGTACATGTACATTCAGCTTATGGCAGTCTCTTACTTTTTGGTGAAGCTGTTGGATTTCAACATAAAGCATGAACGTTTTAGTTTATTTTTTCATTCATGTAGAAGCGAAAGATGACGCTGTACAAATGCAAATGCCCACTGTATACCTAAGTGTACCCTGTAATTTTCAATTAAAGATGATAATATTTGTGTTCGATGTGAAGGATTTCATGAGTATTTTAAAACCGCTATTGTGTGAGCCGTTGTCAGGTTGATTTTTTTAAAAGTTATATTTTTTATGTTTGTTGCTCACTAAAATATGCTGCGAAATGGCTTAATTTTGCACCAAATTTAATGTGATTAACCAAGACAGAATGTAACCAGTATTGTGTATGGAAATTAGTGAATAGTTATGCCATGTTAAGTTTCTTAAATGCTTCTAAATGTACATGTAGGATTAATGTTTATACTTGGTGTAGAACTTCTTTTATGTGAACATAAAACAAAAACAAATGGACACCTCATAAACTGACACAATCTGGTTTCAGTCATTCAATTGTAACCGCTTTCAGAGATGATGTGCATATTACTGCCATTGTAAAATGAGTATTTGAATTGTTTACAGTATTTTTTTCAGCAGACGGATAAATTATAAATATTGAATATTTGTGCAGAATGAACTGAGTATTGTCATGAATCTTTACTTCAAATATTACTGAATAGGGTAAGCTATCACCCTTCAAGACAAACCCTGGATTTTTTGTATTCTTGATTTGTGTTCAGTATTGACACCTTTCATGGATCAACTATTAGATTTTGAAATGTACCTGCCCCTCCCAGTTTTTCTTCCAAATGTCTGCTACAAATGTGGACATACGCGTACATGTGGGAGTCATTCGACAGTTGTCGTAATTTAGGTTCATGTATTTACATTGTATCATCAAGAAAATGACATTCAAACCTGATGTGTTTTAAATGTTTCTTCACATGTGTCAAAGATCAACATGACAGGATTCAGGGTTGTACTGTAGCAATCTTTGATCCACTGTCATATCTTAAAACTACATTGTATGTATGGCCTGACCTGCTTGCTTATTTTAATTTAATTGGAATGGTTGCCATAGCAATGTTACGAGTGGTGAGTTGGTATTTTCGGGTTACATAACAGTGAGTTTTGTAAGTTCAAAAGTCTGAAAAATATTTCATTTGAGGAGTAACACAACCAGATAGAGAAAGTTTCATGAAATAATTTGCACCTAAACTGGAACATTTGATTTAATCTTCCCAACGGAT
Source organism: Acanthaster planci (assembly GCF_054643075.1). Classification (NCBI taxonomy): domain Eukaryota; kingdom Metazoa; phylum Echinodermata; class Asteroidea; order Valvatida; family Acanthasteridae; genus Acanthaster; species Acanthaster planci. Next base: position 356,471 of record NC_141791.1, on the reverse strand, counting down.
TTTTCCCTGAAGGTAGAAGTTAAGAGATGAGAGAAGTACATGTATTTTGAATGAATACATACAGTTTTATTTTTGATGAAATGCAACTTTCATTGTGATCAAACCAAGTGATTTCTGATTTGTACATTTATTTTCTGAAACTTAGTTTTTGTTTTAATCTTTTTTTATTTTAACCTGGTCCCAACAAGTGTGTGTCTTAAAATAGATTATACAAGATTCTGAATTACTGGATATTAGTAATACAATATTTATCTGGTGTTTTCTATGAAATGGTGTCTAACATATTGAATGTTGAGAGTGACCAATGGTAAGCTTTACCTACACGTACATGTATTTTTAATTAATGCAACATGTTGTTCTGTTTAAAACATGTTCATTTTTACCGCTTACATGTACCGGTAGGTCGCATAGAGCTGTTGGCCCTGTTCATACATGTAAGTCATCTGTCCACTGTGGTTATCTGTCCTTTCTTGCAACCTGTCCCTATTGCCCTGGCCACTTGGTCTTAGCATTGTAACAATAAAAATTGTGACTACATGTAGAAAGATGCCTTGGTTGCAATTTAGGGTTTACATAAAAAGCTCTGAAGCTACCATAGAAGCTTAGGTGAGTAATGTATGTCCCCTATGGCCATTGTTAAGATATGTGGGGGGGGGTCCTCCCTTTGTGACCTTACATGACCTGTCATGACCCCCAGAGAGGTCTACCAGCCTCCCTTATCATCACTTCATTTCTTGATTTAAAGTCTGGGCATGGTGTTGTAGAGAGTTTGTCTGGCCTAGACTTTATAGCTGCGACAAATGTAGTCAGTTTAGATGTCCTTTGGGTAAATTCTGGAATAAACCACTATACAGGTTTTTCAAGGGAGAATAAATGTTTGTAGAAATTCTTGTTTTGGGGCATTTTCTACATTTCCTGTTTTTTTCTCAAATAAGATTGGGAAGTTTCATGTCCTTGTATTATAAAATGTAGATGAAGGTGTAATATACGCATGCTCTGGTTCTAAACACCTATCTGAATGACCAATCTTCTCATGTCATCTGATTTCTTCTGTACATTTAGGAAATACCAAGGAAAGGGAGGTTTGCTTTTGCTTGAAGTAAGGGTTGCAACACTCTTGCTCTGAGGTGCATGCTGGGTCCCTTACCAAGTGTGTGAGTGGTAGTCAAGATTTTTGCCAGCGTGGGTGTTCATTGCAGTTCAAAATTGCGACATGCAAGAATATTTTCTGATACTTCAGTATCAAGTATGATCTTAGATGGAGGTATATGAATCTGATGGGAAAGGTGCATTGTTGTAAATTTCCAGGAATTATCATACAATAGCAGAATCAAGGTCTGAACCTTTACAATTCTGCTGTCTTGATAGTTTATCACCCCTCTCACAGTAATGGTATAGCCCACCTTCCATCTTTTTTTAGCACCATCATAGGGACATGGTTAGCACTCATTGACGTTAGGTTCCCACATCCTGTCAGGTACCAAGGGATTGAATTTACTTTCAGTGCATGTCTTACTTTTTCTCTGTGGAAAAAATGGTTTTCCTGATTTTTTTTTTCATAAAAACCCCTTTTCCTCTGATATGTCATTTCCCCTCAAATACTTTTTACATTCCTATTTCAAAATTAAAATTTCAAAATGACAGTTCATTGTTCTAACTTCAGAGGTTCCTAGAAATAGGAAATTAGCTATTAAGATCTTCGACTTGAAAGAGACAGACTGTTCCTCAAGAGATGAATCCCATCTATGTACAAGGATATTACTGTGGCAAGTTATGACTCAGGACTGTGCTCTGTTTTAAGTGCCAGTTGGATACAGAAAGAAGTAGTTATTTTGTAAATTTTATGTTTGAACTTTGAAGTTCAAACATTTCAGCAAATCTCTTGACTGTTTGTCTTGAATTAAATGGCATCCACTCATTGTTGGTCAAAGGAACGTATGTTTGTGTATGCCTCAGAAGTACGGCCAACAAATTTGTTAATAGATTTATTGAATTAACTTTCTACAATTAAAATTCTCCAATAGCAAGAGATACATGTTTCCTGTTTTGGATCTTACAGCATTATTCTCAGGATTGTGATTGAGATCTCCTGGTTTTAGACACTAGCCAGCTGTCCTCCACAGACTGATATGAAGTAATGAAATCTGTGCAAGGCAGGATGATTTCTGATGCATTTATAATGACCATAGGCTGTGTGACACTCATTTTATGCTCCTGGTACAGAGACTTTGCCTTCCAGACATTTATAGTCTAATGCCAAACCCCTTAGATTCTGAGAGCTTGACTCTTTGTGTGCAGTTGTACTGACTATCATGACTTGTAATCTTAGTCTTATATTAAGCCACAGTTAGACCCACTGATGCCTGACCGTTCCCCAGGAGTCTGCACTTAGAGTTTTTCTAGGAGCCCTGCTGCAAGATCCAGGCAGATTTTCCCATGGAAATTCACTCCTAGTGCATAAGTAATGGCTGTGGGGCCTATCAATTTATCCTTAGACTTGCTTCCAGCCCTACATTCTGTTCAACAGGATAATTCTTGGATAAATTACCCATGCACTTGTGGTATGCAGTATTTGACACACATTCTGTGAGAGGGAAAACCAAGCATATTCGGGAGAAAAAGTAAAAATGCACATGTTCCGGACAGGTGCACATGTTCATGGAACTGGTATTAAAAGTGCGTCAGGGGTCACAAATGCCTTCCACCAGTCACTCATCTAATAATGGACTATTATTTCGTTAACATCCCAAATGATGGATCGGTAATACATTACTCCTAATTACCATTTATGAAAGCATTCATTAGAACCACCCACCTGTGGACTTTGGGTTTCCATTCCCGCACTAATATGAAAGAAGTGTAGAGCTTGATTTAATATTCTTAGGAAAGTAAGAATTATAATTGTGTAGAATGTTGGAACAGCAGACGAAAGTCACAGGATAACTTGCTTCATCAGTCTGGATAAAGGTGTCTTTTGCTATGGTCATTATGAAAAATCAGTTTAATTAAATCAAGGCATGTGTTTTTAGATGACATCTGTTAAACGCTGGAATTATAACCTTACCATATTCTTGTATTTCGTGCTACAGTTTTGTGCTGGTTTTTTTTTCATTCTATTTCCTGTATAGTGCATTGTTCTGTCTCTCAGTGACATTTGAAATATACTTAAAAAATTGCTGCACATGTTTTGCAGTCATTTAAATTCTGACCATCAGATAGCCACACTTCACATTTTATTTTAGTTTTGGATGTAAATTCCCATTTTTATTAGAAACAGGAACTGTTATATTTCCTTAAATCTCAATGTTTCATTTTTTTTACATCAACTTTTCCTACACTGATGTCTACTTATTTTTGCACAAAGAATGTTGCCTCTCTCCGTTCAGCTTAAGGAGCAAGCAGGAGTAATTAGAAGGCAGTGTAGTATTCCTTTGGGCAATGAAATTCATTCATTTCCATTTTGATTGCATTCTTGTGGTAGCTTGCTGTCAATTTGACCCTAGAAACCCCCCCCCCTTTCCCCCAGGAAATATAGACTTGTCTTCTAATCTGAATTCTTGAAGCTACTGTCCACAAATATTGTATTTTTTGTTCTTATTAGTGAGGTGACTTTCAATTTTGCTAGTAACTGGTCAGGTAGTTGCATTGATTTTCGTTTGATCTTCTCTCCTGGATCCCAAAGATTAAGATATTCATAATATTTTCTTTCATATCTTAGCCTCTGAATTTATTTATCAAGCTGCTTGTGGGAACAAGTTCTTTGGTGCTTATTTCTCAGAATCTGTGCTTGATAATGTTTCCAAAGATATGCAGAGAAAAAAGCATATTCATTTCATTACAGAGGCATGGTGTGTTATAGACAAAGGAGATTTGAATATTGAAACTGTTGCACATCAAGTAACAATTGACAACTAACCACTTTTCATTATGACATCAACCAACCAACTTGTTCCGTGATTTCTGTGGTTGTGTTGACTGTTGTTGAAAGTGTGTTTAGGTCTCCAAGTAACAGATCATTTCTAGTCACGCAAAACACAGTTATCATTGAATCTGATCTGTTAATTGTTGTGTTATCAAGCCAGGCACTTATTATGTTGTTTGGCTTAACTGCATTTTCAGGTATGGTTAATACAATCATCAATTTGTAAAGACAAAACAGACACAAGACTGCACCCACCCTCGCAGTTTCTGGAAGAATTTTTCTGAGCTGCCCTGGATATCATATTAATACAGAAACGTTATCATTAGTTGTGAGCAAAGGACAGACATAAGCGCTGCATGAAAAGCTGGAAGGCAATGCAGTGAAAGAGATGAGATGAGAAGGTTGCCTGGAGCAAAGTGTGACCTTTCCTTCTGTCTTCTCCAATGCAGCTTGGCACTCTGCTGGGCTGCTTATGGCTAGCAGCATAACATGCATATTAGCAGTCTTGCCTAATCACGGCCTCAGCTGAACTGTCTCTCTTCATATCCCACTGTCAGGTGTGATTCTCACGTACCACCGGACATTGTTAAATGCTGATCATGACATGAAAGCTAGTCAGAATGAGTTGTGGGATTTTTCATGTGCTATCAGTCATTTCTATTTTCCTGTAAATTTATTTCCTATTTTCTTGAAGTTAACAGATAACTTACTTGAGAACATCTATGAATGCAAATTTACATCTTGATATATTTTCTGTACTGGAACTTTGGTGTTATGTTTTGCTGGGAAAATGAAAAGAAATCCTGTCATGCGCAATTGAAATAGTTTCTATGGGTGACACATCAGAACTTGGTTACTCAGCAAAATGCAATCCTTTGACATGCAAGTATTTGTTACGGCAGGTGCCATGTGTAACATCACTTCTTTCCCCTCTGACTTTCAAAGAATCATGAGCTCATCTTTTAAAGTTCGCATCTGGAAACATGTCAGCCCATTACCTTGGTTTTCTGAACATTATTTCAGGGAACAACAACCAGAAATCCTGTTCCTCCATTTGCCCTTGAAATTCTGACGCCCGACTTTGATCGGGAAAAGCCAAGAAATGTGTTCACCTAAAGTACACAGTCAGGTGAATGTACGACTTGAGGGTGGCATTTGCCTTTTACTCGTATTTAAACAATGCTGTAGTGTGAGTTCCAGTGTATATACCTGTAGTTAACATGACTACAAGGCAAATTATTTACATACATGTATGGTGGGACATATTAATATGGACTTTTGGATAAGGTAGTTGTAAGGCAGCAAATAATGTTCAGCAAGTTAGAGTGCATCTTTACTCGGAAAAGTAAGCCTATTCAAGAGAAGTTTTTCAGGCTGGCTTATGATAGCGTAGGTTTTTCCTGGAAATAATGTTTGGTGTTTTCTCTACACCAATTGATAGCAAGTATATTTCCTTCCTCTTTCCTGTATGTGAATGAAAATGAGCATGAATCAGAAATAACTAAAGAAATGGGAGTCTTGGGTTACTTCAACAAGCACGACTTGCACTCAGAAATGAGTGAACCAGTTGCTTTTAATGTGAGCTTTACAGAAATGACCACAGCTGCTTTTAGCATTCCAGAAATGACCACAGTGAACAGGTTACCTTTAATCAGAAATGACCACAGTGGACAGGTTAGTGTTACAAGCATTGCAGAAATGACCACAGTGAACAGATGACCACAGTGAACAGGTTGTTGTGAAGTTTTGCTGTTAGCTTTTTGAGTTGAAAATGTCCGGATTATTCCTGAGCATTTACAACTGTCAGTGTGGGGTGTACGTTGTCATGCAGTTGATTTCTGTGCATATATGTAGTTGAAATTCACCCCACAGCTGATCTCATGTTGGAATTCAAAATGCCACTCAAAATGTCATGAATATAAATATTATTGCTGCCTGTCATTACCCAGCTATTCAGTTACATGTACATAGGTGAGCATTTAATGTGCAGGTAAAGAGGTTAGAGTTTCTTGCCCCCCCCATTACAAATATGATTATGTGGATTTGATTCTGTTTTATTGTACTTAATAACAAGGCATGTCACAGTTTTAGGTTTAGGAAAAAGCACAACAATTAAAAGTGTAAAGAATACAAGTAAATATTCCAAATGTCATTTTCTTTTGTAAAATTAATTTGTGTATTTTTACCCTTGTGGTACAAATTTGTTTTTAAAGAAAGTTTTGCCTTCTTAAAACTAGCATAATTACGGTAACTTTGACCTGGAAACCTGAGAAAGAACATTCCAAAATGTTTAAAGACTTTCTTAATCTTGGTCCGTGATATAAATGTACATGTAGAAGCAGCAAGCTTTATTGTAGTTCAGTTTTCCACCTGTAAGTAAAGCTGGAAGGGAATATCTTTTGCTTTTTTTGGGGGGGGGTAGGACTCCTTCACGAGAACAAGGATGGATCCGGGGGACCAACAGGCTTCACTGCCCTTTCTCAAAAGGAGATAATTTTTTTTAATAATGAGAGTAAATCAATTGTTTCTAGTTTGATTTATTTCAAATTCCCATCCAAGAGGGTGTAAAAGCCCCAATATGTAGTCTCATCCCTGAGAAAGGCTAGAAAAGGTTAAATGAACAAATTTCATTTTTTAGGTCTCACCCCCAAAAATACAATGCTTTTGGATCCTCCCTTGCATGAGAATTGTTTGAACTAGTTTTGCTGCTAGATCAACCAAAAATGTGGGTTACAAGCATTCTGACTGGTTATCGACTATCCAATCAGAGCTAGTCTGAATATGCAGAGACAGTCGGAGCTGAGATTTACATGTACTTGATGTATGTAAACCCATCTATTATCTTTTCTGTGTTCATTAATCAAATGAATTTAAGACAGCCCAAGTACTGTTGCTAGTTATTGGCATGTATTCCACATTTTTTGATTTTCATTGTGATGGATTCAAGCTGGAGTCCTAGTATATGAGATCTGAGCAGCAGATTAGACTTCTGATTACATTGTACCTACATTTACCGTGTATATTTAGACCTTTTAAATACTGTAGCATTTTTCGTGCGGTTTCTTAACAGTGCCAGACCATTACTCTTATGTGTCCTGATAATAATTGTTAACGAGACTGTTATTTCTGTTCAGCCTTTTCCATTGTCTTGTAAGCTTATGAAACATTAAAAACATGGCTGCAACTTGGTAAGGATCTGCAAAGGAACTGATGTAAACAGCACATTAAGTATGAATCATGTGAAGTATAAGCTTCACTCTGTAAGAAATCTGTATATGTCATCTTGTATTTTGTTAATTTCTCGGCTTGAGCTATGGTTTCTTAGGAATTTTGTGAATACAGTAAGCATGCTTTGTTGACTTTTTTTTAAATTCGTAACTGAAAAATGAAAATGAACAGAAAGCTGTATGACTGATTTTACTCACTGCATGTAAATAATTATAAAAAATGTGTACAAATGACATGATTTACTTATTTTTTTTGTCAAAATCAGGACCAGGAACATGTAATTTAGACATAAGAAAAAACTTATTTTCATTGGATCGCAAAAACTGAGATTGTCACCATAGCTGATCAGTGTACAGTGTATTGTAACAAACAAGATAGTTTAATAAATGTTTAGTAAAGAGGAAGAGTTTATTATTAGTCAGGTTAAAATGTACGAAGAATGAATTCTAGTTTTTTTGAGAAACTGGTATATTTTCAACTGAATAACAACACACAAATGTCTCTTTTGCTACTGATGTATTCGACAGAGATCACATGACCATGTCACGATTGATCAGGTGATAATGCTGGAGTGCTTTGTATTGTCTTGTCACTGCACGACTGTAGTGTTATATCTCATCATAGTGTACATTAGAGAATATGCTCAATTTGTGTATGTTTACTTGTACCATTGGAAAAAGTAATCAATAAAAAGTGTGTCATTGATGTGTTTGTAGTTTGTGTGCTTTTCTTTGTCTTGTAGAATGTGAACCTATAATTAAAACTGCACCAGATATGACACACAGACTGGGCCTAGCTTCCTACCCTTTGCTCAAGGAACCAGTTCGGTATTCCAACAGTGCATGCTCAGCACAAGGCTATTTGGGAACACGAATAGTTACGCACGCGCATGTGATACTCTGTCCTATCAACGCAGCCATACCCTGACTAGTGCGCTTTGTTCCCGAAAGACCTTGGCTTTTTAAAATACTGACTGGCTCATCAAAGATCTTATCTTGAAGAGAAAGAGTCTGATTTCTCCCAGTCTCCTTGTAACAATGATGCCATTCTACTCTTTCAACCATTTTATGGACCAGTCCAGCTTACAGTCTCCCCCGCCTCCTCATGTCTCCGCCCTTCTTTGGGAAGGGACTGATCAAATGGTCAGACAAATATTGAAGGGCTGCGTAGCGCTGTGATCGTGCTCTGAAATACGTCATTGCCGAGCTTTCGGTAACTGAGTACCTTTTCGGCAATCACATATTTCAGAGCACTGATTTGATTATTCTTGTCGATGTACCGATTAAAAGGTGTCAGTTCAGGGTGTATTATGAGGTTGGATGGTACAGTCAGGGTTTACTTTGCTGATGTTCTGTCTGGAAGTTAAGTTTTCAAAGGAAGGTGTATCGAAAAGTGCCTCACATTTGCTGCTAATGTGTCCATACCCTGAGGTTTCCACATATGAACATGATGTTTCAGAAAAACGTGGCAATACAACGCTCCAATTTGAATGTTCGTGTTTTTTTTGTCGCGTCAATAATGATTTAAACAGCGCCCTCTTTAGGCCAGAAAAGTTCCCCAGCGTAATGATAATCTCCGTCGCCCTTGTAATTGTGTCCATCATCCCTCGATGGTTGCCGTGCAACCGTCTACCCCCTTTGTAATCTGTCAGGATGTCCCCTCTGTTCGATCCAAGTGTGCCGTCCGTCATCCTCAATACAACTTTTATTTCACCAATGTTCGCGTTGATAACAATTGATTAGCGCCTAGCCAGTGTCAAATTGACGAATTTGCATAACAACCACGTATTTTTTCCTTCCCCTTTCAGGAGGGTTGACGTGCCCTTTCCAAGTTATCGATCTTGTCACGTGATTTAGCACATCGATTTTGCGTCTCACGGCCAACATAGATCCCCTTCACATGCGGCAATTTATGGTGGTGTATCATAAAACATGCAATACCTATCTCTCCAATGCCAGCGTTGGTCTTGGATCCTGTGTTTTTTGTTCTTACTGCAATCTTTTTGTCTTTGCTACTCACTTTGTCCTTGAATCATCTGCCCACTCACTCTTATGCTTCGCAAGTCATCCTCAAGCCCAGCCGGCGATGTTTCCTTATCGCAAATTCAAAGCCATATTCTTGTAATAATCTTCAAACACACCAGATCTCATACCGTTTTTAAATTTGCCGATAGGCCTAGCAGAATGTGCAGATGTATGGACACAAAAGAAGTTGTATTTTTAAATTTGTTGGGTATTACTGCATTAACAAAATGTAATTGCGTGTGTTTCCATGGAAATAATTCTTTGGATCCCTGCCTACTCAGTAGCGATATTCCTTTGTGTCTCTCCCGTTTGTAAAGATCACTGGAGTTTTCAATCAGCCATTAGAAACAAAATGAACCAAAAATGGCTTAGCCAGTAACAATAATTACCGATATTTTCCCCTGTATAATTAGTTTGCTGAATTTGTTTCTGCTTCTGGTATGAAGTAACTTTCTGATACGAGCTTCTGCACTCTTTTACCGTTGATTCCTCTGAAACACGATTTCACACATCAACTACGAGGCCCTTTGATTCTTAATAGACTTTCTCTTGACGCTGTGTACGAGAAAACGAGAAGGTATACATTCTAACAGGCATATCTTTTCCTTTTGCCTGCTGAGTCCAGTTCTCCTGCATGGAGTGTTGAAGGAGTTGGGTCATTGCACGAGATGCACTTTTGGTATCCATGATGCTGCATATCTGGAGAAGATTCTGCTCACGTAGCGTGATGAGGATGCCAAGTGCTGCAGCACTTCCGATGGACGTGGACATTGGACTCTCCATCGTGTTAGCCTTTGACCGCCGACTTGGGAATAAGAAACGATAACTAAGAACGTACATTGAACCCTCTTGGGGGGGGACTACTAGTAGGCGTGGAATGGAGAAGGGGAGATGAAAAATGGTAAACTCTAACTGATTCCAACCTGATCTTAGATCTGAGGTTTGAGGGAGAAATGTGTCTTTAACAGCTTCAGTTGATTAACAAAAGTGTGAACCAAACGAATTGAAGAGTAAAATGTGCCTTCCCTCATTCTAAGGAAAGAGATAATTTAAATTTGAATAATGACAGTCTTCTCTCTTCACTTACAACTGATTTGTAGTTTGAAAATATAAATAAACAATAATTGGATAGGCCCTAACGTTGGCGTAATTCAGTTGAATTTCCATAGGTTCCTTGGTCTCTCATCGGAAGAGGTCCTGCTAATACCTGAGCTCACCACCATACAACTACACGTCGATCGTTCAGTTTCTGGCTATCAACCACCTGCGCTACAAGCTAGTTTCTTACATTAGGTGAAATGTGTGCATATTCAGAGCCAAACCGTTGGGTGAGTGTTCTACTAGAAATAAAAATCAGTCTCTTCTGAAGATACAAGATCTAGCCTGTACGTGTAAAAATAGAACCACCCACAAGGTGTTAACCGACTAACTTAAATATTTAATTCCCAGGCTGAATTGAGCCTTGGTCTCGGCATTTATTGAGATGCAGCTTTCACCAAGTACGGGGCAAAGACTTGCTTAACGCCCACTCCTTAACCAACCTGCCGCGACAAACAATTCTTTAAATGTCCACTTTTTTTTATACTTTCAGTTTGTAGTGGCAGTCATCCACTTTTCCATTTGTTGAGTCTATTTGTCTTAAAGCTTTTAAAGCCTTGACAGGGACAAAATCTGAGGGGTGGGGGGTAGAGATACGACCAAAATATCGACAACCCTATGAGAGATGCACACTAAGGAAAATAGCACTGAAGTACATGTAGTCTGCAGTTCTGGCTTATTAGTTGTCTTAAGTTGCATCGTCAGTGGGAGATAAATGGACCGACACTAGCATGGGAAGGACGTGCTCAGGAAACAGTGAAATTGGAACAACACATAGCAAGAACGCAAAGTGTCAAACTTTCATGTATTAATCCATTTTCAAAAGGCACACAGGTGTTCACGTTACGGTATTATTGTGCCTTTGGGCGAAGTTCTGAAATAAATGTTTTGATTTCACTAGTATTTATATTTTGTCACTCATTCTCCCAGTTGTGCCATTATCCTCATGGTTGCCATGTAGGTCTACATGACCATCATCATCGTGGCTGCTTCACCTTTACCTTTACTTCTGTTATCACCCCCTCACCAGTGTGATAATCACCATCAACATTATCACCTCTAAGAAAGTCGACTTACAATCTCCACAACCATCCCATTGAACAGAGCCTCACTGCAAAATAGAGAGCTAGATGCTGGGATCAAGTGATGACTGTGCGCAAACGTTTTGCGTTGTGTTGTAATAACCACTGCTATCATCAACACCCAAATCGGCGTATTATTATTAACTTACCTGAATCCATATTACTAAGAAGTTGAATATAATCCACTCTTATGTAGAGTGACATGCCCTTTGTTGAAGTTAAAGAACGTGTAATTTTTCTGGCTAAGGTTTACCTAAGTGTTTGTTCTAATTGTCTAGGCGGTCTGAGGACTCTGCCTTCAAGTCATTAAAGAATAACAGAAAAACAAAGACAGTGCATAAACACAGCCTTTGTGTAGTATTCGATTTCAAATGCTAAATTTTGTTATTTTCGCCCAAAAGGGGAAGCTTGTTGACTGCGCCGACCGGATTCCCAATGACGTAGTTGCATTGGCGCAAAATCCCCTTTCATGAAAACAGTTTCCATGGCAACCGGCCGATACAAGGGAGAAGAGAGAGAAAATAGAGTAGAATAGGCAAACCACGTCCGCGCATATGGGCCGGAGAGAGACGGTCGTGCGTAGACACACGGGATAGATTACCTAGCGACCATCATCATCATTTCCAGGCTTTTTCTCGTGGGAGAAAAGACCGAGGCAAGGTTCGTCAAGTTGCGCGGTGCGGTGAAGAGTAGTTTTTGTACTCGATACAATATGCTGCATGGTTAGAAAGCAGGAAGCACGCAGATGAAAAAAAAAAGATACTCATAAAAATGAGAAATGTAATCCAGACCTTTTGTTAAACTGTAGCCCGCGGTGTAAATCTCTATCATGTAAGCCCACATTGGGTTGAAAAATCTTTGAAAGTGTTAATTCATCTTATAATCTTTATTCATTTTAATGAGATGGAGTAGGCTGTATTCGTAGGTGCACTAGAATCATATTCGACGGCAGATATCAAGTGAAGTCCTTTCTCAGGGGAAAGTAGATTGACAGTAAGTAGATGGAGTCAATTCCAAGGCATATTTTTCGTGTACTGGCCGCTGGCATCGATTGCAAACCCCGTCATTATTTCTTCTCAGTTTCTCTTTCTTCTTCCTTTTGACAACTTTCCCACTTGCCTCCCCATTAAAAACACTTGTAAAATTTACGATCATCGTGGTAGTGAAATTTTGAGCGTGATAGATAATACTCATGGGGAAAAGTTTATCGATTGATGTATTCATTTTGGTATTAAGGCTCACGGCATATTGACTATACAACTTCATGAGTATAATAATTAGACGGTTGAAGTTTCCTTGACAGTGTTGACATGGAATCTCCGCTTGCAACTATCGTTTTTTTTTTCTTCTCACAGATGCTGGCTGCCAATTTAAGCAACAAAATTTTGACATTCCAATGATAACACGGCAGGGTTTCTGCCGAACAAGCTGAGTATTATATCGCCCCCAAGAGACAACAATAAGCCAGTCACGTAATATGTAGCCGATAGTCAGGCACTCCAATCTTTCGTGAAGGATTAAATGTACTTAATCTAGGAACCATTTGAATAGTCCTCGCGTATGTACTACGTGTGCATCTACTAGTTCTCAGCACAGGTCACGACATACTGCACGATGACAGAAGAAACGCCGGAAAATAACGTTGTTTCCGAAAGCAGAGATAGAAAGAGTGACAGCAAAATGATGGATCATCGTCACAGAATATACCTGACCTCCTGTCTCTATCTCGTTGGGTTTCTGGTAAATTAAATTCGTTTAAACCATGATAACGTTATGGTCTGATTGTTGCGTTTTGTGAACTTACATACCTCCTGAACAGTAAGGCACTTCTCCGTAGGCCTTTTTGATGGTTCCGCTCGCTTATGGCATTTTGAAAGCTGCCCAATCATCGTACCAGATAAAATATCCGTTTGCACTTGCTTAAGCAAATCTTCCCCCAACCTAGCCCCACTAGTGTAGTGTGGCACGGACTCTCATTCCTGATCCATCCTTAGCCACACATCCGTATACGCAATTTTGTGTCGGCGTACTGAAAATTTTTGGCGCACCCGCTTATCATAGTGGGCGCAATTTCTTTTGCACACGGACATGATCCTTGACCTTTCCGCTTTCTAAAAACCATTTATTGAATGATTTCACTCACGTTATTCAGATATTTTCCAGTCTTTTTGCCTTTATCCATTCAATCTCACAGGCTCGCTCTCTCAGTCGTTTATCTTTAAAATAAGGTCGTTGAACATTACGTCACTTGACCCCTCATCGTTTCGACAGCTGTTCCATGTCAAGACATATGCAATACACGGATTGAGCAATAAGATTCTACATGTACCAATGGGCTCTTCCAAAACTTTGGCAGCAGTTTAGATGTCTTGACATGGATGACTGGGCAGCTTTCAAAATACCAAAGCATACAGGCCATCAAACGGTGAAGTGCAGTAAGGCCTACTGAGTAGTGCCTTATTGTTTAGTAAGTATGAACTTCGGAACCCCCCTGTCATTATCATTTGTACAAAAGTCTTGAAGAGGTTGACCTGCAAAAGAGACCAACCTAAGGCAATGTTCTCTTAATAATGCTAACCCAATTTTGTGTAAAGTTAGATCAATGAATTTGAAGAAAATGTGACTTTCTTGCCCCATTTAGGGCCTACACTTACCTGATTTTCTGACACTGACGCACTGGACAGTGATGTCGCCATGGTTCTTTTTACCCCAGAATTTCCCTCATAAATCAAAACCCTGCCCTCTTTCCACAAAACTAATCCTGCAGTTATTTAGCATGGAGCATGTCTTCCTCCATAGTGTATTCTAGTTGGCCTAGTAAGGTTAGGTTTAAAGTTTAAAAGTAAGTTTTCATTCTATGAAAGAGAACAGGGTCCTGAAATGTACAAACGCCCTGATTGTGACATAATCTTAATAATAACGTGATGATGTATGAAACCGAAAATAAATGAATTGGAAGTGAGGTCACAGACACAATGTTACCATCAGATTGTTGAATCTGATTCAAAGAAGTTGGTGAGGGCAGGTTGCAGTTTCTATACTTACGTCCTGCTCTGGCTATTATTATGTGTGTCATCAGGGTAGAGTCACCAAGTCCCTAATTTTGCCATTTAGTATGTAAACCAATTAGACTTGACAATAAATGGCAAAATTATGGGCGTGGCGACTCTAACGTCATGCATGTTAATGACCAATGTGAAGTTACATGTAGTTCCTTGCTCCTCGTTTGACATTCAGTATTGAACAAGTGACCATTTGACATTCAGGGTGCACACTCTTAGAAATGATTGAGTGCAAAATGGACCCCCCAAAAAACCAAAAAACCCAACTGCGCCACAATGCACATCCATTCACATGTACATGTGTCATATTTACATTGCACATGCCATTTTGCAATGACGTATACACATAAAACTCTCTTCCACAGTGGCAATCCTGGGCATAGGGATTTTGGGGTCAAACAAGCCCCGAAATGTTGAAGACTTTTTTACAGCAATATAATAATTAGAGGAAAGATTTAGAGGATAGAGTTAGATTTATGTATTTGCTGTTTCCTCAAAACTAATTCAGTCAATCCAAATAGTATACGTGAAGCCCACGCCCTGGGTCTGAACTTATTTTTTGTACATGTTAGTGATCCGTTGCCTTCGTCCGTTTCAACCAGAGCAAATCAGTTTTCCACGGTCAAAACGGCTTTGACTGAAGTCTTGTCAGCGGAGTTCTTTGCTTGCAAACCAGAGATTTTATTGAATGCATCACATCACACCTTTTTCAAATTGAAATAAAATACCCAAGCCTCATGCCCCACCTTGAGAGTGCATTGAATCTGACGTCATTGTTCTCAGTCAGTTGGCTACCTGGGGCATGGGGTTTTCAGGTGAAACAAGCCCTGAAGCGTAGGTGGCACAGTTTTTTTTTTTTTCCTTTTTGCACTCCATCGTTTCTAGGAATGTGCATCCTGAGTGGTCGCTGAATGTGAAATAATTACATATACTTGTTCAATATTGAATGTCGAACATAAAACAAGTAAAACCGGTAAGTAACCAATTTCACTCCGTCAAATTAATGTTATAAATGCCTAATTTTGTCAATCATGTTAATGTCTACCTGTTAATGTTTTAGTCCCAGAGCCACATGCAGGCCTATTGAAAACTCCCTTGGGCTATTATTGGTAATTTAAAGAATTCATTGTCATGAGAAGTACTACTGTCAGACTGTAGAAAGCCCCCTTTTAAACTAGCAAGTTGACTAGTAATGCCAGTCTACTTCGAGTTACTCAAGCTTGAGTTATTTAAGCTAAGGCTACTGTACATGATGTACTTGATACATGCCACTTCATTGATTTTAAATATTCATTGTTTTGTAGGCCTGTCGTTTGGTGTACACGTTCAGTGTCAGTGGGTATTTATATTCATTAACCCCTTTGCGCCGGGAAGTGGGCTAGAGCCGCTGTAAAAATCGAGATCTTCAGCCTGCTTTTCAGCTATTATTCTCGGTTCACGCTCGAGCGAACACGGTGAAAGAAGGCAGACCCATGCTCTTGTGGATATGGTGATTAGCCTTTGTGTGTTGCCCAGAAATGAAAAGACCGAATTTGCATCATAATCACCAGCTTCACAATAGTCCCCACTTTGTAAAGAGGCAACGGGAATGTGAAAGCTTGAGTAGAGCCGCATGCCACCGAACAATCTGCCTTTTCACTGTGTAATTCAAAGCGTGCAGAGCACACAGGGCCACAAACCGAGAATTTGCAGTTTGGCAGGTGGCCTTCGTGTCCAAGCAAGGCTGGAATTCTTGGAGTCAGCTTTCGGAAAGAAATTCAAGGGGTTAAACAGAATTGTTTAAAGTTGTTGATGCTTGCATAAAAGGTCTTCTACGTGTGCAATATTCTGTGTGTCACATTTTAGAAAGCATTGAGAAGATATTTACTGAGTTTATTTTGCGCAGCTGCAAATTTTTATATCCCTTCCAGCTTGCCATGTGGGTTATTTCAGTGACTGAAATTCTGATATTGTATTCATTGGGATCCCAGTTGACATTCATGACATCAGAAGAACTCATACTTTCTTCATCTTCAATTTGCATTCCAGGTACTTCAGTTCATGATAATTTTTACGCATTTGCCTTTTAATACCATAACTAAAGTCCATAAAAATCCATGTCCACCTTTTAAAAGTTTCTTCAGAAGATTCAGGATTTTAGAACTCGGTCATGTTTTATCAACAAGAAGAAAAACTGATGATTTTTGTAAAAAGTACAAAGGATGTGTGTTTGGATTACTATGCATTGTTAGATTATGGAAGTTTAGAAAAGGCAAAGCAGTCTTTGACAAAATGGAGTTTCTCATTAGAAAATTTAGAAGTGCAATAGGATTTATTCAGATAATGCTGACAGTAATGTAGGTTTATTTTGTTCACTGGCACTTTTTGGAGGGAGAGCTTTTTAAAATGATTTTTCTTCTTTCAGGCCTAGTCACTTTCCTGTTACTTCCAAAAAGATGTGTAAATTGTAATGCAGGACTAGAAACTGCCTGAGCATTTTGTTTCCAAAAAGTGAATCTATTCTTGCCCTTTACTGTGGAAATTTTCCTTGAGTCAATTTTCACGTAGAATTTGTATGAGTAATGTTTGTGAAGCCATTTTATATCCTGTAATTCAACCGTCATGTTGATTATAACGTATGTTTCGAAATTCATCTTGAACCTGTACACGTAGTTCTCTATGCTACAAGACAAGACATGATCCAGAACCAGACTAAAACTTACTTTTGTTTGATGAATCATTTGCTTTTTTGTACTTAGGACTTGTTTGGTGTGGGAATGCTAGTTCCACTACTGCCTCGTCATGCTAGAAATCTTGGTGCTTCTCCCATTTTGGTTGGTGCTGTAGGTGAGAAGAAATATTAAGACTGTTGGAAATCCAGTAATCACTCAATCTTTGATGATTAGTTCTTATACTCCTGAGTTCTTGCGGCCCTCCATGGGGTTAGAAGTAAACATTTGTGTTTTAAGCAAGATTTGACTTTTTTTAGTCGTCTAATTGTACCAACCTTCTGAGATTAACTCACTGTGTGCGTTATTCCCTGCCTCCCCAATTCGCCAACATTTCATGCCATCTCATCTTTTTTTTTTATTTCTGAAGGTTCGGTGTATGGCTTTCTTCAACTGGTCTCTGGTCCAGTGATGGTAAGTTGGTCAATGTACATGAGCCTCTTGAGTATCAATGACTGTTTAACTGCGCCCTAAACATTGCTTGGGATATTTGATTAGAATGTATCTGTACACTCTCTGTCTTTTTTTAATAAACTGAACTGTGCTTTATAAAATTGTAACCTGGTGGTCAATAGCTTGCAATGTATGTGATAGAATGAACGGGAAGAAAGAACTGAGGCATTAATATTCAAAGAAGAAATTTGCACTATACTCAGTCAGAAACCAACTTCAAATAGCAGGTATTGAAGGATTATGAACTCAGGTTACAGAGGTGGAGTGCAAGAGATTGACCTTAGCTGTTGTTATTTGCTCAGTGATGGAAGTTCACCCACATGTGCTATGTTGACTTCAGGTGATTTTGGAATAGAAGATTACCTACCTACACCATTTTCAGTGAAGCTTTCCTATACACCTAAAATCTTTGACACAAATGTCAGAGACTTCTTGTCTGGTGAGACACATTTTACAAACTTGAACATTGCTTACCTTTCTAGGGTCGACTGAGCGACATGATGGGCCGCAGATTGGTTTTACTTGCCTGTCTCTTCATGACTATGGTTGGTTACACCATCAATATCTTTGCTACTTCACTCACCGTTCTCATTTGTGCAAGAGTCCCTCTTGGTGAGTTTTGACACTTCAGTTTTAAGTTTGATGCTTAAGTTACTGGATCTTTTACACCTTTATATTCATTGGTGCAAGGATGATTTGCTTGACAGGTTGCATGTCAGATGCTTGAGGATTTGTTCAGACTGTTCTTGTTGGTTAAAATGTCTGTTTATGATAGGAGGAATTCAAGCAACTGACGTGCTGCATGTGATAGCCTCGATAACACATCCTGCATGGATAAGTAGACATTGAATTGTGAGAATCCAGTGCTGGTAGCAGAAATGAGATGGCAGAAAACAGATGTTTCCAACCCACTTTGCTTCTCATTTTTCACCCATAGGTATCTTCAAGCATGGCATAGCAACAGTCAAGGCCTACTTGGCTGAAATTACTCCTAAGCAAGAGCGCCCTCTGGTGTTTGGACGTTTCAATGCAGCCTCCAGCTTTGGGTTTATCATTGGTCCCCTGTGTGGTGGTTACCTCTCGGAATATGAAGGTGGATTCTATCAAGTAGCCACTTGCACAGCAATTGTATTTGCCATAAATGTTTGTGAGTATATGCTTTAAACTTTAAAAGTTCCTCTTGCTCAAAGGGGGGCTGGATAAAGACAGAAAATGCATCGGTTGCTGAAACCACTTCATGGAAAACATCTTTAATGAATTCTTGTAGCCTTTTTCTAATTACAATTTGTATCATCATAAAAAATTTGGTTCCAGGATTGTGGGAGGTTTGATTTTAAGATATTGTAGCTTGCTTTTGCAGTGTGTAATTTTTAGGTTTGCGTATAGCTGATGAAGTTATTTAATGAGACAGTTTTCAATTTTCTTCACACCCTCGTAGGAGTGAACTTGGAGCTCTCTGATTGTTGTTTTTTCTTTAATTGTTTATTACAGTGTTTGTCTACTTCCTTGTACATCCCAAGAAGCAGGACTCCATTGAGAAGTCAAAGTCAGTGGCTGCTTTCACTCAGGAGGAGTACAGCATCCGGACCAACTTTTTCCATTCCTTCAAGACGATCCTTGGCTCCTGTGGTGATCTCTTGTTACTGCAACTGTTGATGAGTTCAGGTGTCATGTTATATCGTAGCAACTTTGTTCTGATTCTGGAAGATCGTTTTCAGGCTCGGCCGAGCGTCACCGGTCAACTCATGAGCTTTTCTGCTCTTGTGGCCGTGGTTTCAGGCATGCTGGTGGGTAGGGTGGTGTCCTTTTATAGCAGCATCTCCAAACTGCTTTTGCACTCTTCCGTCTTGCTGTGCTTCACACTCTTTGGACTGACATATGCACCAACATTTTTTGTTGTCGTGGTCTTTACTGCACTGCTGTCCATGGAAAATGCCATCTCCAAGGTTTGTCTGACTGACCTTAGTGTTCGGCGCAGTAGTTTGGATAACACAGGTGCATTGCTAGGAATCAGCCAATCTGTGTTGTCTGTTACAAGATCTTTTGCCCCATTTATTAGTGGGTTTATGCTGGAGTTTGGTCCCTATGCCCCTGGGTTGACAGGAGTGTGTTGTGCTGCGATTAGTAGCCTGTTCATTATTATTTTTCCTCCAGAAAGAGCCACGATAGCTTCAGAAAAGAAATCTGATTGACTCGATATTGACTCAGCAAACACATTGCCAAAAGGAAAGGTGTGACCATTATTAAAGAGCAACTCAAAGGAAAACATGTTTTCTCTGATTTCATCTGTTCAAATAAACATGGAAGCATCTAAATCAAATGCAGTGTCATTTGTCTGCAGAGCTCAACTATAACTTGCTTAAAAGGGTTTTTTTCTGTTCATGCCAAGATAGCAATTCTGAATGTAGATTGTGTAATTCAGAGAAAATGAGGGGAACCCTCGCCCTGTGTTCGTAGTGGATAAACCCTTATGCTTGCCAAACAATGGCTACATGCATTGTTTGGCATGCACAAGGCTTTATCCACTACGAGCATAGGGCGAGGGTTCCCCTCGTTTCTCTGTTTTCTCAGAATGACACCTTTTTAGCTTGTTGCAGTTGAGCTCTGAAGACAAACGACACTGTGGTTGATTTGGATGCTGCCATATTTATTTGAACATTTAAAATCAGAGAAAACATTTCCTTAGAGGTACTCTTAGCAAGAATGCATTCCACTGTTTCCAAATCTCAGAGATTTCAAGAATGTTTTTATCTTTGAACTTCAATGAAATATTATGTATAGATACCACCTTGTTATTTGTAACTGACAAATCATTAACCGTAGGATCTTGTACATATAACCTGAACATTCTGTTGGAGTGTCATACGTGACCCGCCATCCCAAAACCAGGCTTTAGTTGGTATTTTACTCTTGGACAATTTCTCTCCTTCAGCTTTTATTTTACATGTTAAACCGACATTCTGTCTGCAGTAATCTCCTTATGGGTTGTGATAGCTGTAAAACTCCCGTGCAGATCTGAACAGTGGAAGTTCTAATATTTTAGGGCTATGAAGTTACCTACTTCAGCCAGGTCTTGGGATGGTGGGTCACATATAATAATGCACAGATGTAAGGTTTTCATGTTTCATAATGAAACGCAAGGGTGACAGTCTTGGAGTATGTTGACCAAGAATGACGGCACTGGTACTTGTGAATATATTTTTTGGGCAAGTTCCTCAAAAGAGATGATCCGAACAATTTTTACAATGTTTTTGTAAATGGGCCCCAAGCATTTGTAGCGACATCAAGATGGAAGAAATTCCTAGTAAGTGATTTAAGCATTGCAATGAATCTCTGTTTGAGATTTTTGAAAGAACAGAAGACAAGTCATTGCTAAAGATATGCTGCTCAAATGATGGTAGTAGTGTTAATTATACATGTATATGTATGTTATATGTCATATACATGTACAACATGTCATTTACTGTATGCCATATGCATGTACAACATGTCATTTACTGTATGCCATATTACTGTACATGTATGTCATATACCGTATGCGACGCAGTGTGCATGTATTTCATAATGTCATATACAGTGTACATGTATGTCATTTTTGTCATATTTCTTGGTCTATGTTTATGTCAATTTAATGTTTCTCAGAATTTGATAATTTCTGAGGACTTGTCCATTTAAATTTGTGGTTGTTAAAATTCAGAGCTGGTTATTAATAAACTGATATGTATCTTTTATGAAGATTGACTGACTGAATAAAGTAACAAAATTTTCTGTGAATACTAGAGTACTGTGTATTTTATAATTATGGAATGATAGTCAGGTTTTCCAGTTTTGTCTTTCAATATATATTGCTTTTGTGTTTGAATTTGAACCTTGCAAACCCTGAAAATGCTTATCTGTAAATTGAAAACAACTACTGTCAGCATCACCCACAAATGATATGGTTATACATCAAGATAAATTGTATCTTCATGGCAATGTGCAGAGTAATTTTTATGTATGATTTTAGTCAGTTGTCTGACTTTTTATCTTCCATTTCTGTTTCATCCAGGATTTATTTGGTGTCAGTATGTTACTTCCTCTACTCCCACATCATGCTAGACATCTTGGTGCATCACCTGTCTGGATTGGTGCTGTTGGTAAGATTCTCATTGGGCCTAGCTAACCTCTACTTCAACATCTATCAAGATGAGTGGGAAATTTGGGGAGATTAAGAAGTCAGGTTGAATCCAGCTTAAGGCTTGATGCTCTTTGAAATGTGAGGGACCAAGAATGCAGTGTAGATTTCCTGAACATGGGAGCATTGTGGATGATTCAAGAAGGACCCTAACAAAAAAGGACCGAGATTTAGAATTAAAGATCGAAAGAATGTCGAAAGCAACTACATGTGACGTGATACGAGGTTGAGTCATAGCAAATGTAAATAAGAGTTTTTTGCATACACCATGTGATGTAATGCATGTGATGTCATTCTACAGAATGACACATTGACTAGTTACCTCTGAGCCTTCTGTAATCACATATTCCCTTAGGGAGTATCTCATTATTCACAATGGTTGAAACACTAGTGTTCTAGTGGGAATGTTCCGACTTTATGGATGCTCCCTAAAGAGCAAGACACTTCACATAGTGCACCTGCTTCTCCCTCAGACAGGGAAGATCCTTGTTTTCTGTTGATCAAAATTTAAAAGAATTTATTCTGAACTCTTCTTTGCTGATAGGATCTGTGTATGGTGTTCTGCAGCTCATCTCAGGCCCCTTTGTGGTGCGTTATAATTCAAACTTTTTTCTTTCAAACTTAATTATTCATTTGACTTCAAAGATATGATTTTTGTAGTTGCATTTTCCTTTCTACAGTTTTTATGTGTTCCTTATTTTGTGTTTATGTAGAGCAGGTGTTTAGATGTTCTGTTTTGGTTAAGCCATTGTTTTGTCTGAAGAGAGCTACATTTTATCTCATTTGTCTTTCCCACACTAGTCTGATCAAATCCTAAATAAATCTGAATCTTTATGTCCTTGTTCTTAGGGACGACTTGGCGATGTCATCGGTCGAAGACAGATCTTATTAATGTGCCTGTTGGTATCAGCATTGGGATATTCCCTCAACGTGTTTGCAACATCGTTTGCAGTCCTGCTTGTTTCAAGAATTCCACTGGGTGAGAGAGTGATTTCAAAAATGGAATTAAAGAAATTGTTGAAGAATGTTGATTTTCATGGCTGTAATTTTTGTTCAAGCAAATATATTTTAGCAGATATATTTATAGATTAAGGTTTTAGCAAGTCTATGAATGACCTTATTCCCTGATTAGAAGGATTGTGAAGTGCATTTTGGAGAAATAAATCAGAAATTCAATTTTGTTCAGCAGCTTTTTTGTATTTCTTTGTCTTTTTCATCATTTTGGTCACTGACCTTTTTCACTAGGTATTTTTAAACATGGTATGGCAACGGTGAAAGCCATTCTTACAGAAGTAACGCCACGGAGAGAGCGCCCTCGTGTGTTTGGTCGTTTTAACGCTGCGTCAAACATTGGTTTCATCATCGGTCCCCTGTGCGGTGGTTACCTTTCCGAGTATGAGGGAGGGTTCTATTGTGTTGCCATGTGCACGACAGCAATCTTCTTTGTCAACCTCTGTGAGTATCACAAACTTATTGGAAATAAAGGATTTTGGGTAATGCATAAAAGTTGCAGTGTAAATGCTGAAAGAAGTGAATACCTGTAGCAAAAGTAATTAGTATTCTGTAAAAATTGTTATAGAATCACCAAGAAAATCAGTGTGCACATATCAACGAGTGCATCAAGGTTTGAAATTCAGATTTGATCGGAGTTTGGCATAATTTCCTTCAGTATTCCACACCTTTGTGAGTTTTAGTGTATATGACCATGACATATAATCTGAAGTGTTTGTGAAAATGAACATTTTTATAGGATCCTTTCAGAAACATTTGTTGATAGTGAAAAGCATGATTTACCCTCAGCAAAAAAGCTGTGAGTTTCCTTTGGATTTGTATGGAAATGTTATCCATCAAAGTTTCCTTTTGACCCCTAGGTTGGCATTGCCCCACTTCGACATTGTCTTCGTCAAACGAATTCTAGTTAAAAGTCACACCTGCCAAAATTGCCATCGATCATAATTGGTTGCAGATTAGTATTTGAGATCAGATTGATATTCGCCACCTGTTCACTTTTTGTGGTAACGCTCCACCTGTTCACTTTTGTGGTAACGCTCCACCTGTTGCTTCTATTACAGTGTTTGTATACCTCATTGTCCATCCTACCGGTCATGCACACTTACAGAGGACGGAGTCTGTAGCATCATTCATGCAAGATGACTACAGCTGTCATACTGGAGCCAATTTCTTCCAGGCCTTCAAGGTAATTGTGCGATCTAGCGGTGATCTACTCCTACTTAGGTTCCTGCTTGGAATTTCGGTGATGATGTTTCGTGATAATTTTCCCCTCATTATGGAGGAAAAGTTTAACACCTCCGCTCGAATCAACGGTTGGTTGATTAGCTATGGTGCACTTGTCTCTGTTTTCTTTGGAATAATTGTTGGGAAAATTGTTACATTTTATGATGACATTTCCAAACTGCTGTTTCACACCACGTGCCTTCTAATGGTGAACCTGTTTGGATTGACCTTTGCTCCAAACTTGTATTTCATTGTCTTCTTTATGACCACACTTTCAATCACAAACCCAATATCGCGGGTTTGCGTCACCGACCTCAGCGTCCAAAGGAGTGATGTCAGGAATGCTGGTACTTTACTAGGTATCAGCCAATCAATGGCTTCGGTGTCGCGGTCCTTTTCCCCGATACTCAGTGGAGCGATGTTAGAGATTGGACCGAATGCACCAGGAATGGCTGGGACAGTCTTTGCAATATCAGCTATTCTTTTGATTGTGATTATTCCTCCTGAGAAGTCATTAGCCTCAGAGAAGTATCTTTGACCCCCACCTTACCGTCCAGAAAGAAAATATTGTTGTAAATGTCGAGTAAATATTGGAATACGATGGAGGTTTTTTGTTTGCTTTTCCTTTTTTTCTCATACGTGGTCCATTTTGTTCCCCCTTGCAAACATCTCTTTCAAATGTAACTTTGAAATTGAGTTTTTGAACCATTCCTGACAATACTTTTTAAAAGTGCATAGACTGCATCACAATGCTTCACACTGCTGAACTCTTGAGATTTTGTACTTCTTGTATTAGTCGGTTTTGATAAGAAACCTCGAATGTTGTGCAAACAATCAGGACATCAGTGCAATGGATAAGACGCAAAAGACAGTAGCTTCATACTTAAAGATCTATGTAACTTTTGGCTTTAAATTTGCAACCATTATCTTCCAAAAGTCAGGAAAGCAAAATGTTCCTTATTGTGAATATGGTATATTTTTATTTTTAAGAGTTCTGTAGTAGTAGGCCTATTAAACCTGCATTTTTTTCAGTTTTTGAAGTAGTGACTCCAAGAATGAAGGGTTGTACGATGGTGGAAGGAAAACAGGTTATATATACATTTCTTACCACGGTTTCTGCTTCACTGTAAAATGATAACACGAAACAGAGGATCTATTTTATTTACCTATGAACAGTACGTAACAGCAAAGAAAACCCTTAAGTATGTTCGTTGCCAAACTAAAACAAATCTGTGCATCTTTAGAACAATTATGTTTATGTGATAAATATGTGAATTATGTTTTAATATGAATATTACTCCTTTAACTTTGTTGCTTGATAATGTGAAATCTTGCAGAACAATGATTACAATTTTCTTTGATAGCGAGGAGAAATTCTAAAATGTCTAAGAGCTTCCTGTAACTGATTTTGAATACATGTATTCATGAAAACATTTTTATTGTGTTCAATCAGTTCAAAATGCTCACCGGTTTAACGGTGCTAAGAATTTTTGAACTGTTAGTTTGTTCAGTTAAAGGGTAATTGAAATCATTGAAACTCTTATATGACGCTGACTTTGACACCTGTCATTGTCAGGTTTATCAACGTTAGACTGACCTTCGCTGCGCTTGAAAACGGGTAAACCAATTGACACTAGCAATCAACATTCGAAGACTGGAAAACCTTATGTCTTTGGAGCTGCTGTAAATTCATATGCAGATTTACAGAGATATCTGAATAGAAATTATCTCGTTTTTTTGGTTTAGTGTTCTTTGGAGGTTTTCTGTCTGGCTTCAGTTTCATGTCGACTTTGCATGCTTGTACTAGCTTATGTCGACAAGACGGTATTATGCATGGTGGTCCATACTCCTTGCTACACCTTCAACGATGACGAATAAATCTCCCTGCTGGTGAAAGGAGAGCTGATTTCCCGCACACATTTGGCCGAGTGCCGAGTCTTTGTCATCCTGTTGTGACACAACAAAATACTCATGCCTGAAACAATGTCAGCACTGGGCCAAGTGCTTTGAAAAAGAAAAACATTATTCAAATTCATGCTAGAACAATTTTATCTTGTTGCGAATTGATTTCAACATTAATTGTTACATGTATGAGATCTTGACGTGAGGTGCTGGGCCTACTTATGTCGGCTTAAAACACGTTCAGTATACGTTTCTGGAGATTTGGAAAAGCAATTTCGTTTTGCAGATTGAACTGATTGCGACTTGTGAACTGGAAATTTAGCGATCTCGAAACAGAAATGATGAGGGTAATAAATTGTCCTTGTAAATCTTTCGATGGTAAACTCAGAAATCTTTAAACCTGTGAGGCGAAGGATTTATTGTTGCTTCGCTAGAAATTTGTATTTGTGAAGTCCCGTGTGGACTTTAGCTGGCATCATGATCGTCAATAAGTTTTGTGATATATTCATTACATCACGGCCCTACATTCGACTGTCTTTCGTCTTCCTGTACAGTCATTGAACTGTTGAGATCATTCATATAATGAGCTGTATCCCATGTCATTGTCAAGGAGTGACGAAACCGTTCCCGCCTTGTTCCAGGAACTTGTGTTATCCCACTGACAGAAATGAGGCCTGGCAACTTCCTGACGACAGTCAAGTTGAATTGACCCTGAGAGGATTGAGGTTACGAATCCCTGGCTTGGATGGCCTCGACGCACCTGTCATTTTTGAAAGTCACTTACAATCTAGCCGTTTGTTCCTTGGTATCATCACTTTACTTGTTCCAACCAATTTCCGTTTGATCACAACTGTAAGTGCCGTTAGCGCTGGTCTGTCGTCATTTTACAAGTTAGTTATATCGATAAGGAAGTGGCCATAACATCAATATCAGGCTAAATGCTTTGTTTTTCGTTTTTATCATTATTTTGAGAGGATATTTTCCGCAAGGCAACATTCCTATTTACTGACATTGGATCTTGGCAGCAGAATGGTACGATTGGAATTCATACTTCTTTTGCTTGTGGTTGCTGGGGCAGACGCCATTTCGTTCCGTGTTGAGCCTGGCCAAAAGACGGTTGTCATCGGCCGAACGGTTACGCTTCGATGTCAAGTTGACGACCAATCCGGTATCAGCGTGTACTGGCAGAACGTATTGACGGGTCAGTATCTAAGCCGGGACCGTAAGATCGACCCATTTAACAGGCTGAACGACTCCATTCGTGGGAGGTACCGGATCGTAGGTAATTCTGACGGAGAATATAATTTGATGATTCGCCGGGTATCCATGACAGATGGCTCATATTACGCTTGTGCCTACTTCACTGACGTAGCCTATTACTCCCAGGTTGTGCGAATTAAAGTTCTGAAACCTCCAGATAAGGGGTTTCCCTTGTGTCTCCTGGGGCCCAAGTTAGAGATGAAAATTGGTGATAACGTTACTTTGGTGTGCGAGTCCAGGGGCGGAAAACCACCTGCCACGTTAACCTGGGTACGAGGCAAACAGATTGTAAGATCCACCTTTATACCGCACGCTACTCGTACGGTAATAGGTTACAAACATACTCTCACGGAAGCCGATCGAGACGTCAGATTCACCTGCTTAGCACGGAACGAAGCTTTGCCTCAGCCCCGGTCTTGCTACGTGATCCCACTCCGGAGCCGTATCAAAGTCATGCTTCGCCCGGTTGTTACTTGGGTCACCCCCGGGGACAGTGTCATCTTTAACTGCATCAGTGAGAACGTGCCGAATTTGGAATACCAGTGGACCGTGAATGGTAATGTGATTACCAAGTCAACAGCTAAGTACAGACTTCTTCGGAAAGGCGTCAAGCTGAAGATCATAAACGTAACTCTTCGAGACGAATCATCAGTTATTATTTGTCGGGTAGAACAGAAACAACTCGGTCTTGGCGATCGTGCTGTGGGACAACTCTGGATTCGACGCACAGACAGCAATCTGCCCGAATTGTCTAGCACAACACAGCAGAGTATTCCACAGACACCTGCAGTCATCCCAACAGTGAATACTAACAGATTTTGGGAGCAATCCTCTGGAGAATTTAGTAACAGTGGGCTGTCATTCTTCGAAACAACGACTTCTACTCTAATGACTACTGGTGAGATCTTTACAACTGAGCCATTTATCCAACTGATTGGAACAACTGAACCAGATAATACCCAGCTGGTAGCCGTAAGTGAGTTGGGTACCATAACGGAACCGGTTACCACTCCACCTGTTACCATCACTGAACCAGATACTGCCCAACAGATTACCACAGCCAAACTCATCACCATTCAGCCGGTTTCTACAACAGAACCAGTTACCACTGGGTCGGTTATCACGACTGAAGTGGTTGCCACTCAGCCTGTAACCATCACTGAACCAGTTACTGCCCAAGAGATTACCACAGTTAAACTCATCACCATTCAGCCGGTTTCTACAACTGAACTAGTTACTACTCAGCCGGTTAACACAACTGAACCAGTTACCACTGGGTCGGTTACCACGACTGAAGCGGTTACCACTCAGCCTGTAGCCATCACTGAACCAGTTACTGCCCAACAGATTACCACAACTAAACTTATTCCCATTCAGCCGGTTTCTACAACTGAACCAGTTACCACTCAGCCGGTTACCACCACTGAACCAGTTGGCGCTCTGGTGGCTACCACGTTGGAACCCGTTACCACCACTGAACCAGTTGTCACTCTGGTGGCTACCACGTTGGAACCAGTTACCACCACTGAACCAGTTGCCACCCACCCGATAATCACAACTAAACTTGTCACCACAACCAGACTATTTACCACAGAAATAGAGACCACAGAGGCACAGACAACTAGTGGGAACGTATTGGCAACCATTGGGTCACAACCGTCATTATCAACAGACGTACCAAATGTTATCGGGGCAAACAATGCATTGACAAGCTTGAATCCAGTTTCTGGTGAACCAGACAATTTAATTCCTGTGGCCTTTAAACCGACTCGTGACGAATGGGATAGCGTTCTATACGAGAATAATCTTCCTTTGGCTAGATTAGGAATCGGCACCCATGAACAAAGAGGTGATGTTCCTCAGGCCACTTCACCCTCTCCACCAACCACTGGACAAACAGCCATGGGGGCTAAAGAGCCTACCCACCCCATCACAGACCGCACAACGACCCGCCATACTACGCTAATTTCGGACAAACCCAGCCAGACAACTGAGTCAAACGGGAAAAGTAAAGCTGGAATTGCGGCCGGGTTGAGCATTATGTTCATAGGCCTACTCTTCGCTCTCATTGGGATGGCTTTCTACTTTATCAAGTCCAGAAGATCATAATACTATTTCTCAGTTTTCCATGGCAAAAGAAGTCGCACGTGGCACTACCCATAACATGTTAGTGAAGCAGTGTGACGCTGTAGCTGTTGTGTGGAGAAAAAAGTTAAAAGAAACTGTTCACTTTTTCGGTTGCCGCTTTGAAACTTCATGCGGCTTTTATGTCGCTAATGTGCACAACATTTTCTGCAATGATGCATTATGATACGTCTTGAAATTTACTCTTTTAATGGACTCATTTCAAATTCGCACTTTTTCCGTTGAACTATTAACCCAACTGGGTACAATTCTAAAGGTTAACTGTCAGTCAAAGGGTAAACAGTCCAGATTTTCGTTCATTCTAAATAGATGAGCTATGGTCCAAATATACTTGTTAACAGTGTGAGGGATGATATGAGCTTGGATTGCCATTTTAAAACTACTTACTGTGAATAATTAATGGATATGGAATTGATTATTGTTTGATGGCGTTTTTCTTGGAAAAGGGTATAATCTGTGATCGACTGCTTAAACCAAACAATACACTTGTATGAAAATTCACATCTTGGAATGGTTTACTACAACGTTTGGATTACTTCAACGTTTGTGAAGTTTAACAAATTTGGCTGCATGGGAAATATTTTGCAATAGTTTGTTGGACATGATTCTTCACATTTATAGGAGACATCTTAGTACTAAATGCACTTTCCAGTATGCAATACCATTCATTGTTGTTTTCTCAAACGATAACGTGGTCCGCGCTTTTTGAAATCGGGCCATAATAAACAATGGACACTTTTGCGAAAAGGTTTCTACACCTTTCCCCCATTGTTGACTCTTTTGTGTTCCAATAATGTAATGGATGGTTGCATTCTATTAAGTATTCGAGTTTTCGCGCAACTGATGACATTGCATTGCCATTTTAAAACTTTTAAAACTTTCAATGGAAAATTTGACGATATCTTAATGTTTGTATTTTAATTTGTGTTTAATCAACTTGGGGGCAAATGGTAAAATACGAAATCTAAAGAGCTGAAAATAAATTAATGTCTTTTTTGAAAAAAAAATTGAAGTAATCGTGCAAATTCATTCATGATCTACTTTCATAAGCTACAGTCTTTTTTGTAGAGAATCTGTAAATGTTAGTTTTATTGCAGAAAATAGAAATTATTATATGTTTATGATATAAGGCAAGATGAGGAACTTTTATCCCAAGATCTGCCTGCGCTTTTCGGGTGTCAAGGCTCTTCAAGGCCTAGTGCCAAGTTTAGAGAAGCCGCCATATTTGTACTTTGATTCTGAGAAAGCACTTCTGAAAGCGACTTTTCCAATAGCGAAACCTTACTATGCTAGGGCTTGTTTGACACGTCAAAGCAATAAACTGGAACATGTTTGAGGTGGCCCCCCAAAAATGATGAATCAGAAACATCCGACGGACAAAATATAAGGGATCAGACCACCATGGTGATGATGTCATTTTCATTCAATCTTTAACATGTTTGTTAGCAGTGCTGCTCTCTTTTCCACATTCAAAACGAAATTACCTCTTGATTTGCTGCATGTAACGACAAATTTTGAAATGTACTTGATAGACGACAAAATATTGTCTGCTTAATTTCCGCCATTTTGAGCCCACGCGGAACCAACTCCAACTTTCGGCGCTCGAAACAATGACCTCACACAGGTTCACTGAAGTGGCGAACACGCTCAACGAATGACAGAAAGTAAACTTATTCGTGGTTCGGTTCACCAAAAACATGCCAAAGACATAATCAGTCATGGAAACACCCAAACAAACGACCAAAGCAGGATTAGGGTTCGCCAATACAGGCGCAGGCATCTGACAGTGTGTGGTATGGTGTGACAATGTTTGTTTTCTCGCGAGCGAGGATGACAGTGCACCATGGAACACCATCCAGGGTTGTTGCAAACTGAAGGATATCTTGACATTTTAACCCAAAGGGTCTAGGAAAGAAATTCAGTGAGTGCAATGTTGATGCTTTCTTCAAGATTTCAGGGGAAGATTTGGGCCAAATTTATGGAGGAGTGTTTCTTTCTGCAGCTGATGTGAAACTTATGTAAGAGACGTCTCTCCGTCCTTTGAAAGCAAGAAAAAAGTCAAAATTTATTTATTTGGGGTGAAACTTTGCATCACTGACTTTGCATGAAATTTACTGAAAAGGCGTCTTTTCATCCTCAGAATGCATTCTAAGTCATCTACAAGTATTTTGGAGGGGTTTGAAGAAAAGTCAAAATTTCGTCAAAATTGATTGGAAATGCAGGCTAACCCTTTGCAAAATTTGTAAAATTTCGGAGAAAAATTACATATCTGAATTTCCATGAAACTTGCTTAAAAGATGTCTCTTCCACCTCAGAATGCATGCTGAGTCATCTTCAAGCATTTAGGAGTGGTTTAAAGAAAAGTCAAAATTTCGTCAAAATTCATTGAAAATGCAAGGCTAACCCCTTGCGAAATTTGTAAAATTTGGGAGAAAATTTAGATTTCTGAGTTTCCATGAAACTTGTTTAAAAGACGTCTCTTCAACCTCAGAATGCATTCTAAGTCATCTACAAGCATTAAAGAGAGGTTTAAAGAAAAGTCAAAATTTCGTCAAAATTCATTGAAAATGCAAGGCTAACCCCTTGCGAAATTTATGAAATTTGGGCGAAAAATTAGATTTCTGAATTTCCATCAAACTTGCTTAAAAGACGTCTCTTCCACCTCAGAATGCATTCTAAGTCATCTACAAGCATTTAGGAGTGGTTTAAAGAAAAGTCAAAATTTCGTCAAAATTCATTGAAAATGCAAGGCTAACCCCTTGCAAAATTCATGAATTTCGGGTGAAAATTTAGTTTTCTGAATTTCCATGAAACTTGCTTAAAAGACGACTCTTCAATCTCAAAATGCATTCTAAGTCGTTTATAAGCATTTGGGAGTGGTTTGGAAACAAGTCAAAATTTCGTCAAAATTGATTAAAAATGCAAGGCTAACCTTTTGCAAAATTTATGAATTTTGGGCGAAAATTCAGCTTTTTCAGTTTCAATGATATTTGTTTCAAAGACGTCTCTTCCACCTCAAAATGCATTCTAAGTCATCTTACAAGCATTTAGGAGTGGTTTAAAGAACAGTCAAAATTTCGTCAAAATTTATTGAAAATGCAAGGCTAACCCCTTGCGAAATTTGTAAAATTTGGGAGAAAATTTAGATTTCTGAGTTTCCATGAAACTTGCTAAAAAGACGACTCTTCAATCTCAGAATGCATTCTAAGTCGTTCACAAGCGTTTGGGAATGGTTTGGAGAAAAGTCAAAATTTCGTCAAAATTGATTAGAAAGGCAAGGCTAACCCCTTGCGAAATTTATGAATTTCGGGCAAAAAGAGCTTTTTCAGTTTTAATGATATTTGCTTCAAGGACGTCTCTTCCACCTCAGAATGCATTCTAAGTCATCTACGAACATTTAGGAGTGGTTTAAAGAACAGTCAAAATTTCGTCAAAATTGATTAAAAATGCAAGGCTAACCCCTTGCGAAATTTGTGAAATTTGGGAGAAAATTTAGATTTCTGAATTTCCATGAAACTTGCTTAAAAGACGTCTCTTCAACCTTAGAATGCATTCTAAGTCATCTACAAGCATTTAGGAGAGGTTTAAAGAACAGTCAAAATTCTGTCAAAATTCAGTGAAAATGCAAGGCTAACCCCTTGCAAAATTTATGAATTTCGGGCGAAAATTTAGCTTTTTCAGTTTCAATGATATTTGCTTCAAAGACGTCTCTTCCACCTCAGAATGCATTCTAAGTCATCTACAAGCATTTAGGACCGGTTCGAAGAAAAGTCAAAATTTCGTCAAAATTGATTAAAAAGGCAAGGCTAACCCCTTGCAAAATTTATGAATTTCGGGCGAAAATTTAGATTTCTGAATTTCCATGAAACTTGCTTAAAAGACGTCTCTTCAACCTAAGAATGCATTCTAAGTCGTTTACAAGCATTTGGGAGTGGTTTGGAGAAAAGTCAAAATTTCGTCAAAATTCATTGAAAAAGCAAGGCTAACCTTTTGCAAAATTTATGAATTTTGGGCGAAAATTTAGCTTTTTCAGTTTCAATGATATTTGCTTCAAAGACGTCTCTTCCACCTCAGAATGCATTCTAAGTCATCTACAAGCATTTAGGAGTGGTTTAAAGAACAGTCAAAATTTCGTCAAAATTCATTGAAAATGCAAGGCTAACCCCTTGCGAAATTTGTAAAATTTGGGAGAAAATTTAGATTTCTGAGTTTCCATGAAACTTGCTAAAAAGACGACTCTTCAATCTCAGAATGCATTCTAAGTCGTTCACAAGCGTTTGGGAATGGTTTGGAGAAAAGTCAAAATTTCGTCAAAATTGATTAGAAAGACAAGGCTAACCCCTTGCGAAAATTGTGAAATTTGCGAGAAAATTTAGATTGCTGAATTTCCATGAAACTTGCTTAAAAGACGTCTATTCAATCTCCGAATGCATTTTAAGTCGTTTACAAGCATTTGGGAGTGGTTTGGAGAAAAGTTAAAATTTCGTCAAAATTCATTGAAAACGCAAGGCTAACCCCTTGCGAAATTTATGAATTTCGGGCAAAAAGAGCTTTTTCAGTTTTAATGATAATTGCTTCAAGGACGTCTCTTCCACCTCAGATTGCATTCTAAGTCATCTACAAGCATTTAGGAGAGGTTTAAAGAACAGTCAAAATTTCGTCAAAATTGATTAAAAATGCAAGGCTAACCCCTTGCGAAATTTGTGAAATTTGCAAGAAAATTTAAATTTCTGAATTTGCATCAAACTTGCTTAAAAGACGTCTCTTCAATCTCAGAATGCATTCTAAGTAATCTACGAGCATTTAGGAGTGGTTTAAAGAAAAGTCAAAATTTCGTCAAAATTCATTGAAAATGCAAGGCTAACCCCTTGCAAAATTTGTAAAATTTGGGAGAAAATTTAGATTTCTGAGTTTCCATGAAACTTGCTTAAAAGACGTCTCTTCAACCTCAGAATGCATTCTAAGTCGTTTACAAGCATTTGGGAGTGGTTTGGAGAAAAGTCAAATTTCGTCAAAATTGATTAAAAAGGGAAGGCTAACCCCTTGCAAAATTTGTGAAATTTGCGAGAGAATTTAGATTTCTGAGTTTCCATGAAACTTGCTTAAAAGGCGTCTCTTCAACCTCAGAATGCATTCTAAGTCATCTACAAACATTTAGGACCGGTTCGAAGAAAAGTCAAAATTTCGTCAAAATTGAGTAAAAAGGCAAAGCTAACCCCTTGCAAAATTCATAAATTTCGGGCGAAAATTTAGTTTTCTGAATTTCCATGAAACTTGCTTAAAAGACGTCTCTTCCACCTCAGAATGCATTCTAAGTCATCTACAAGCATTTACGACCGGTTTGAAGAAAAGTCAAAATTCTGTCAAAATTCATTGAAAACGTAAGGCTAACCCCTTGGAAAATTTATGAATTTCGGGCGAAAATTTAAATTTCTGAATTTAAATGAAACTTGCTAAAAAGACGACTCTTCAATCTCAGAATGCATTCTAAGTCGTTTACAAGCATTTGGGAGTGGTTTGGAGACAAGTCAAAATTTCGTCAAAATTGATTAAAAATGCAAGGCTAACCCCTTGCGAAATTTGTGAAATTTGGGAGAAAATTTAGATTTCTGAGTTTCCATGAAACTTGCTTAAAAGACGTCTCTTCAACCTCAGAATGCATTTTAAGTCATCTACAAGCATTTAGGACCGGTTTGAAGAAAAGTCAAAATTCTGTCAAAATTCATTGAAAACGCAAGGCCCTTGCAAAATTCATGAATTTCGGGCGAAAATTTAGCTTTTTCAGTTTCAATGATATTTGCTTCAAAGACGTCTCTTCCACCTCAGAATGCATTCTAAGTCGTTTACAACCATTTAGGAGTGGTTTAAAGAAAAGTCAAAATTTCGTCAAAATTCATTGAAAATGCAAGGCTAACCCCTTGCAAAATTTGTGAAATTTGCAAGAAAAATTAGATTTCTGAATTTCCATCAAACTTGCTTAAAAGACGTCTCTTGCACCTCAGAATGCATTCTAAGTCGTTTACAAGCATTTGGGAGTGGTTTGGAGAAAAGTCAAAATTTCGTCAAAATTGATTAAAAAGGCAAGGCTAACCCCTTGCGAAATTTGTGAAATTTGCGAGAAAATTTAGATTTCTGAGTTTCCATGAAACTTGCTTAAAAGACGACTCTTCAATCTCAGAATGCATTCTAAGTCGTTTACAAGCATTTGGGAGTGGTTTGGAGAAAAGTCAAAATTTCGTCAAAATTGATTAAACAGGGAAGGCTAACCCCTTGCTAAATTTGTGAAATTTGCGAGAAAATTTTGATTTTTGAGTTTCCATGAAACTTGCTTCAAAGACGTCTCTTCAACCTCAGAATGCATTCTAAGTCATCTACAAGCATTTAGGACCAGTTTGAAGAAAAGTAAAAATTCTGTCAAAATTCAGTGAAAATACAAGGCTAACTCCTTGCGAAATTTATGAATTTCGGGCGAAAATTTAGATTTCTGAATTTCCATGAAACTTGCTTAAAAGACGTCTCTTCCACCTCAGAATGCATTCTAAGTCGTTTACAAGCATTTGGGAGTGGTTTGGAGACAAGTCAAAATTTCGTCAAAATTGATTAAAAATGCAAGGCTATTACCCCTTGCGAAATTTGTGAAATTTGCAAGAAAATTTAGATTTCTGAATTTCCATAAAACTTGCTTAAAAG
The DNA here is from genome assembly GCF_054643075.1 of Acanthaster planci. Lineage (NCBI taxonomy): Eukaryota > Metazoa > Echinodermata > Asteroidea > Valvatida > Acanthasteridae > Acanthaster > Acanthaster planci. Next base: position 320,488 of record NC_141791.1, on the reverse strand, counting down.
ACGTCTCTTCAACCTCAGAATGCATTTTAAGTCATCTACAAACATTTAGGACCGGTTTGAAGAAAAGTCAAAAATCTGTCAAAATTCATTGAAAACGCAATGCTAACCCCTTCCAAAATTTATGAATTTCGGACAAAAATTTAGCTTTTTCAGTTTCAATGATATTTGCTTCAAAGACGTCTCTTCCACTTCAAAATGCATTCTAAGTCATCTACAAGCATTTAGGAGTGGTTTAAAGAAAAGTCAAAATTTCGTCAAAATTCATTGAAAATGCAAGGCTAACCCCTTGCGAAATTTGTGAAATTTGCGAGAAAATTTAGATTTCTGAATTTCCATGAAACTTGCTTAAAAGACGTCTCTTCAACCTAAGAATGCATTCTAAGTCGTTTACAAGCATTTAGGAGTGGTTTGGAGACAAGTCAAAATTTCGTCAAAATTGATTAAAAATGCAAGGCAAACCCCTTGCGAAATTTGTGAAATTTGAGAGAAAATTTAGATTTCTGAATTTCCATGAAACTAGCTTAAAAGAGGCCTCTTCCACCTCAGAATGCATTCTAAGTCGTTTACAAGCATTTGGGAGTGGTTTGGAGACAAGTCAAAATTTCGTCAAAATTGATTAAAAATGCAAGGCTAACCCCTTGCGAAATTTGTGAAATTTGGGAGAAAATTTAGATTTCTGAGTTTCCATGAAACTTGCTTAAAAGACGTCTCTTCAATCTCAGAATGCATTCTAAGTCGTTTACAAGCATTTGGGAGTGGTTTGGAGAAAAGTCAAAATTTTGTCAAAATTCATTGAAAACGCAAGGCTAACCCCTTGCAAAATTCATGAATTTCGGGCGAAAATTTAGCTTTTTCAGTTTCAATGATATTTGCTTCAAAGACGTCTCTTCCACCTCAGAATGCATTCTAAGTCGTTTACAAGCATTTGGGAGTGGTTTGGAGAAAAGTCAAAATTTCGTCAAAATTGATTAAAAAGGCAAGGCTAACCCCTTGCGAAATTTGTGAAATTTGCAAGAAAATTTAAATTTCTGAATTTGCATCAAACTTGCTTAAAAGACGTCTCTTCAATCTCAGAATGCATTCTAAGTAATCTACGAGCATTTAGGAGTGGTTTAAAGAAAAGTCAAAATTTCGTCAAAATTCATTGAAAACGCAAGGCTAACCCCTTGCAAAATTCATGAATTTCGGGCGAAAATTTAGCTTTCTCAATTTCAGTGATATTTGCTTCAAAGACATCTCTTCAACCTCAGAATGCATTCTAAGTCATCTACAAGCATTTACGACCGGTTGAAGAAAAGTCAAAATTCTGTCAAAATTCATTGAAAACGTAAGGCTAACCCCTTGGAAAATTTATGAATTTTGGGAGAAAATTTAAATTTCTGAGTTTCCATGAAACTTGCTTAAAAGACGACTCTTCAATCTCAGAATGCATTCTAAGTCGTTTACAAGCATTTGGGAGTGGTTTGGAGAAAAGTCAAAATTTCGTCAAAATTGATTAAAAAGGCAAGGCTAACCCCTTGCGAAATTTATGAAATTTGGGCGAAAATTTAGTTTTCTGAATTTCCATGAAACTTGCTTAAAAGACGTCTCTTCCACCTCAGAATGCATTCTAAGTCGTTTACAAGCATTTGGGAGTGGTTTGGAGAAAAGTCAAAATTTCGTCAAAATTGATTAAAAAGGCAAGGCTAACCCCTTGCGAAATTTGTGAAATTTGCGAGAAAATTTAGATTTCTGAGTTTCAATGATATTTGCTTCAAAGACGTCTCTTCCACCTCAGATTGCATTCTAAGTCATCTACAAGCATTTAGGAGAGGTTTAAAGAACAGTCAAAATTCTGTCAAAATTCAGTGAAAATGCAAGGCTAACCCCTTGCAAAATTTATGAATTTCGGGCGAAAATTTAGATTTCTGAATTTCCATGAAACTTGCTTAAAAGACGTCTCTTCAACCTCAGAATGCATTCTAAGTCATCTACAAGCATTTACGACCGGTTTGAAGAAAAGTCAAAATTCTGTCAAAATTTATTGAAAACGTAAGGCTAACCCCTTGGAAAATTTATGAATTTCGGGCGAAAATTTAAATTTCTGAATTTAAATGAAACTTGCTAAAAAGACGACTCTTCAATCTCAGAATGCATTCTAAGTCGTTTACAAGCATTTGGGAGTGGTTTGGAGACAAGTCAAAATTTCGTCAAAATTGATTAAAAATGCAAGGCTAACCCCTTGCGAAATTTGTGAAATTTGCAAGAAAATTTAGATTTCTGAATTTCCATGAAACTTGCTTAAAAGACGTCTCTTCAACCTCAGAATGCATTTTAAGTCATCTACAAACATTTAGGACCGGTTTGAAGAAAAGTCAAAATTCTGTGAAAATTCATTGAAAACGCAAGGCTAACCCCTTGCAAAATTTATGAATTTCGGGCGAAAATTTAGCTTTCTCAATTTCAATGATATTTGCTTCAAAGACGTCTCTTCCACCTCAGAATGCATTCTAAGTCATCTACAAGCATTAAAGAGAGGTTTAAAGAAAAGTCAAAATTTCGTCAAAATTCATTGAAAATGCAAGGCTAACCATTTGTGAAATTTGGGAGAAAATTTAGATTTCTGAGTTTCCTCGAAACTTGCTCTAAAGACGTCTCTTCAAGCTCAGAATGCATTCTAAGTCATCTACAAGCATTTAGGAGTAGTTTAAAGAAAAGTCAAAATTTCGTCAAAATTCATTGAAAACGCAAGGCTAACCCCTTGCGAAATTTGTGAAATTTGGGAGACAAATTACATTTCTGAGTTTCCATGAAACTTGCTTTAAAGACGTCTCTCTTTAAGCTGAGAATGCATTCTAAGTCATCTGCAAGCATTTTGGAGTAGCTTAAAGAAAAGTCAAAATTTTGTCAAAATTCATTGAAAACGCAAGGCTAACCCCTTACCAAATTAAGGAATTACGGGCAAAAATTGAGATTTCTGAGTTTCAGTGATACTTGCTTAAAGTCGACTTTTCATATTCAGAATGCATTCTACGTCATCCATAAGCATTTTTGGGAGGTTCGAAAAAATTTGGGGTTGAAGGTGCTTGTGGAGTCCTGAAATCGTTTTAAACGAGCAGAAAAGACGTCTTTTTTTCGTCTGAAGAGGATACTCTGGGACATTTACAAACAGTTTGGAGCGGTTTGAAGAAAATTCGGTTGAAATTAATTTCAAATGTGGACTGCAAATGCGGAGGGGTGGAATCGCTTGCACTGCGTGCCACTGTTGTCTCCTAACTTCTTTCCCTTGCTTCAACTGTCTTGGTCACTTCTGCCATTGTCTTCCCCGAGTCTTGAAACGATGGATGTTCCAAAGTACACACACAGCTTCATTGGAGGACGTTCCTGTGTCAAAAAACAAACACAAAACAAAAGGTTAATTGTGGGAAAAGGGGGATGAAGAAATGACATGTACCTACGCCACAGGTAAAGGGAAGTTAAATATGTGCACGCAAGAAGTTACTGAAGAGAGGGAATCCAGCTATCTAATCATTAAACCTTACTCCCTTCGGTAAATTTTGTTGGATTTATTTCGGATCTTTAAATGTACTTCCACTCACATGATAAATGATGTATTATTTCAAAGTTTGTATAGGACTGTATACTGACAAAAAGCTTATCTGGTCATAATAACCAATCGGCTATACAGTGCTCCTTCCCGACGGAAATTGTCCCAGGGAAGCAGGGAAGCAAAGGAACAGTTTCGGCTTAGAAAGGCAACTCGCCCTCATTTTTTAAATTCTTCCATGAAGTTGTGCGGCTACAGGTTTCGCTCTTATCACGTGATTGGGAAAATTCCTGCAGCTTTCACCAAAAGCAGTTCGGACACTAAATATCAATCGAAGGACACTGATAATAAAATTTGAGTTTACGTTAATTCAAAATGACGCATCAGTAATGATACCTTCTCTAAGAACTGGCAGTGTCGAAGCAGAAATTTGTGGCGACACTTGTGAGTAATGAGAGAAAATTACACTGCGCTATCGAACTCATGAAACACAACACTGAAAAAAAATGTCGGGGTCTTGCTGCGTCATAACCCATCCGCGATTGATGACGAATAGCTGGGATGCATTGAGCCCCAGGAAGGGGCCCTATTTCCTTACTTGGCTCGACCAAGCCCCTAGACCTTGCTGACCGTGTCATGATGCTACAGAGCCCCACTGTACCACAAACAGTGGCCACAGTGTGCAGTCAACACAGAGCTGATGTGTGCGCCAACGTGCGCATCGTATGTTTTAGTTACCAGCTTGGGTTGATGTCCCGTGACGCATTTCAAAGGTTTGTGCGAGAAATTTGCCACCAAGAGAGTGGAAGACCGTCTTTCGAGTTGCTTCTCGATAAGGAAGAATTCCTGTATATACTGTTTTCATCAACGAACAGAAAGTTATAACAAGTCAGGGGATGCTAGCAACGATTTACTGACTTTGTACAGGGATCATCTTTGCGGTGATAAGTTGAACGGTTCAATTTGGAAGACTTGGATTTCCTAGCGATTTAACTGCGTATTAGCTGACTGCCTGGATATCAGCTAATAGATTGATGCCGAAAACTTTGGAATGTTTCTATTTTCAGTTACTTGTGGATTATTGAGTTCTTCGATTTGTTGATGCCATTCTAAGAACTACGTTTTACTGGATTAATATAAGTAGCAAACGGAAACGAGAGGATTCTGTGGGACGTTATTTTTTATACGTTCAAATCTTGCTGTATATTTACGGACATTTCGTGACAATCGATCATTACTGTCCGCGGCGTACGCCGAGTTGAAAAAGTAACCCCGTCTGGTGCAAGTGTCTCTTGTTATAAAAAAACAACATTGAATATTCCTGACAATCATCGACCAAAATCAGACCTGAACTACAGACAAGGGAATTACACATCTGTGACACTGGGCATCAGCTGTCATCAGACCGAAGCCGATCTACCTCTTTCACAATTCAAACCACTCCCGTAGGACTGTGACGTTTGCCACAAGCTTCTCAAATCTAGCCGCAGATACCACGCAAACGACAACGGCAACACCCATCGAAACAGACTCGAAGCTGAATGCTTCTATGGACAAAGTAAGTGCATGATTAGGTAATTTCTCTCATCAAACTTTCAAAGAACGCTTCCAACATCATCTAAAATGATGAAGCAATTGGCATACGGATTTGTGTTACCGTTGATGTTTCTGGCACGTGCTCACGCCATTTCGTTCCGGGTGGAGCCAAGTCCACAGACCATAGTTCTGGGTCAAACCATGACACTGCGATGTCAAGTGGACAATCAGGATGGCATCAACGTGTATTGGCAGAACGTGAAAACAGGTGATTATCTGAGTAGAGACCGTAAAATTGACCCTTTCAATCGGCTCAGCAAGTCCGCGAAACGCAGGTACCGGATCATTGGTGATTCGGGATCGGGCGAGTATAACCTGATGATTCGGCGCGTCTCCATGAACGATGCATCTGAGTTCAGATGCCTTTACTTCACCGACATGGCCTACTACTCACCGATAGCCCATATCAGAGTATTGAAACCGCCAGATAAAGGATTTCCCTCTTGTATCCTGGGTCCGAGTTTGCAGATGGATGCTGGAGACAATATCACCCTCATATGTGAGTCCATGGGAGGAGATCCACCTGCAACGCTGACGTGGATTCGAGGAAAAGAAATCCTTCAGTCAAACTTTGTACCACACGCCAGTCGTAGAGTCGCTGCTTATCAACACACTCTCACGGAAGCCGACCGGAACGTCAGATTCACCTGCGTGGCACGGAACCAAGCTTTGGCCCAACCCCGGTCTTGCTATGTGATTCCTCTACGGAGCCGTATCGAAGTCATCCTCCGCCCGGTTGTTACAACAATCTACCTTGGCGACAGCATCAGTTTCAATTGTATCTCAGAGAACGTTCCTCAGCTGCAATATCACTGGACTGTGAATGGTAATCCAATTACAGAATCAACGGAAAAGTACAAACTTCTCAAGAGTGGCATGAGATTGCGGGTGGTAAATGCCACTTTGGAAGACGATGCTTCTGTCATTGTCTGTCGTGTTGAACAGGCAGAGCTTAGATTGGGAGATCACGCCGAGGGACAACTCTACATACGGCAACTGAAAGATAACGAGTTTACCAGCGCGATACTGACCACTGCACCGGTGACGACAACTCCGATGATGACCACGCCAGAGGTAAAATTGACAACTAAACCAACGACCACGCCACTTACTACTACGACTTTGATCACCACGACTGAACAGGGTACAACCACTCCCATGGCCACTACTAAGCCTACTACCACTACTTTACCGGTCACAACGCAACAGATAACTACAACGCAACAGATAACTACAACCCAACCGATAACCACAACCCAACCAGTTACCACAACCCAACAGGTTATTACAACCCAACCAGTTTCCACAACCCAACAGGTTATTACAACCCAACCAGTTTCCACAACCCAACTAGTTACCACAACCCAACAGGTTATTACAACCCAACCAGTTACCACAGCCCAACCGATAACCACAACCCAACCAGTTACCACAACCCAACCGATAACCACAACCCAACCAGTTACCACAACCCAACCGGTAACCATAACTGAACCAGCTACAACGACCAAACTTGTTACCACTACCGAAGAAGTAACTACCACCAAGCCAGCAACAACAGAATCGCAAACGACCACAGAGTCGTTCATGACGACCAACAAACCACTACCTACTGATCGACCAAATGTCATCATCAGAGAGGATGAACTGACACCGACACAGATATCCACTGAGCCTCAACCTGAGAATATGATTCCGGACATACTTGCTGAGAGAAAGCCAACCAGCGTCGACGATTTGGACAACAATTTAGCAGGACTATTGGAGAGATCTGTCCCTAGACCCAATTCCAATTTAAAGGGGAAGTCGAGCCCAATTGGAGACCGTTCACCTCTTCCCCAGAGGGGTGACATTCCTGATCTTCCTCCCATTACCCGCCCTCCAGTCACTACAACCGCTACGCCTACCACCGCGCCCACCACCGCCCCTACCACCACGCCTACCACCACTGCCCCAACCACCACCACAAGCATGAAGACTCCTAGAGAAAAAACGCCAGAGATAGTGCCTTCCTGGATAGGGAATGACATCTTACAAGACGCTCCGACAACATCCGAGTCGCCGACTCAGCGACCAACAACCAAGTTGACCAAAGCTCCGAAAGCACGCACCACTAAGCCCACAACAACCCTGCCAAACACCGAGGTCTCTGAAACAAATTCTTCAGATACCTCCATCCTCGTCGACGCAAGGCCTCCGCTGACTAAGGTCGTAGGAAAAAGTAACGCTGGAGTAGCTGCTGGGTTGAGCGTCACCTTCATACTTCTCGCTATCATAGGTGTGGGATTGACCATTTATTTCTTAAAATTCCGAAAAGCACCACAGACATGAAAAACATTTTGATAAGCACGATCGAAATAAGAATTCATTTCCATTTTGCAAAATATTTTCTCAGTACCAATGAAAATTCGTTTGGTTGAAAACCAATGACTCTAAAACTAGACAGAACTGCATTTTCAAACCTTGTTCATGATTGTAATCCCCGTTGTTTATACATGTAATATAAGCATGTCTTAGCAATGAGTGCAATGTATAAAATATGTAATTGTTACAAAATACACCAAAACCGGCGGCTTTTATGTCCAGAATTAAGTAACTGAAAATGGAAACCGTGAGGCACAGGCCTTCTTTTTATTATCATTAATTAATAGGTACAAAGTTTGAAAGTGATTCATCTGCGTTCCGTTATTTTGTAATAATCGATATGTTGAAGGAAGAGAGCTAACTTTGTCGTCAAAATATTTGTGTACTCTGGTAATGCAGTCTATTGCAAAAGTAGACGTGGTTGCAAACTTGAATGTTTAGATGATTCAGTATTATTTTCGCCAAACCTGCATGACGAGTCACCAACATCCTTCTGATGGATTCTGCTGAATATTTTAAAGCACGTTTAGGCGAAAAATACCCACCCCATTATGAGATCTGAGACATACGTAAATTTTGTAAATCACAAAACCCTGGAGATGGATGACGCATGTAACGCTCGCTCACAAGTGTGGTTCCCATTCGTCTTGCTGAATTAGTCTAGTCAGAAGGAAAACTTTTACTGTTTTTCTGAAATGCGAGGGCGGAGGTTGCAATTAATTTCAGAAAACTAAGTGGGCTTTTGCAGCAGAAACTTCAACACCGAAAGCATGTTATACAAAAGCTTTTTTGCTTTTTTGTAGAATGAGAGAAAATGCGTCGTGAAAATTAAGTTTTGGGGAGCTCTTACGAGGTGACAGGAAGCATTATTCAGCACGGAATGCCTTCTGGAAACTTCTCAGTAACAGTAAAAACACAAAGGAATTGCAAGTTCCATTCACCGCATCAATATTACATTAAAGGGGGATGCAAAAGACGTCAGATGAGATCTCATGGGTTTAAGGGCACGGAAGGGGGACCAGACGGTAAACTGAGGTAACCTATTCACAGACTAACAACCTGTCTGTATCCATACAGGTTGCTGGAAAAAGACTGGGCACTAGATGAATCATCGTGTTCCGTAAAGCGATAGATGTGTGGCATACACGCCCTTGAGAGGACCATTTGTGAACTTTTCTGCCTAAGCAGAATTGACCATTTCCAAATATCATATACTAAGTGCAATGAAAGAACAAACTTGGCAATAAATACACAAATGAAAGACGTCAGCCTACACTATTGCTTGAGATTACAGAATTCTTGAATATGCATATGGCGGTACGTGGTGTGTGATTAATGCATTTCGAGTATTACTTTAGTCCACTTGTGATAAAAAAGAACCTGGGATATGACGCTTCTCTCGCTTTGCTTATACTTTTGGGAAATTAACTGCATTTTCTATATCAGTCAGAAATTGCGGTAACTGTGCTCTAGGTTAGTTTTTCATTGAAGACGAATTTAAATCATTGTATAAATAGTTGTATATATTTATCAGTGTCCATCTTAATAATAATCAGAAGATTTAGAATTATTAGCCCGTGGATTCATCGAAAAAGCGAAGTTGCCTTTTGACTGAGGAAAACTGCGTCAGATGACTTATTGGAATGAGCGAAATGTATATGTAAACCTTGATTTCAAACAGATGCGATACTAGACAATTGTCATAATCTTTCTAACACAGGAAACTGCCGGCATTTAACAGAAGTATTATATTATATAGCTAATACCAATGTTTCAATGTTCTGTCACAAAATGCTTGTTCATAAAGGCTGCGTGTATTAAAACAGTTCTGTGAAAAATCAAACAATTTTGCATCGAATTAATTTATTGTTGATGAATTGTCAATTTTAAAAGCAATGGTGTCTTGTAGGTCACAGCAAAAACCGTTTACGTTTATTTGTACACATTGTAAAAATATAAATAAACCTATGGCCAAACCAATAGCATTTTCATAAGGGACCAATAAAACTGGTATTGACTGAGTCAGAGTTGCTTGAGGTCCAGTTGGTCAATTGAGAGTCATTGGAGGTCATTCAGACTCTCAAAAGTTATCAGCTGGACAGTATTAGGTTATCTTCAAGCACACTCGACGTATACTTTTCAATCTTTCTTCAATTATCTGCAGTTTTTTAGCTCATAAAGCCACAGACTAGACTGACCGTCCACTTATCCCTCTGGGGTCAGATAGGCACCAGGGTGCTAATCATTAACCTCTGACATAACCAAACTATGACCGTGTTTCTGACCGATAAGGTTACACGATCTTAACCCGGATTATACTTTTCGAAATTCAGCTAATTGCCTCCAATGTTATATGACTAAGTCTTCTGTGGCAACACAGTCGCGTGTAATTACGAGTTGGGAGTAGCCCTAATAACGGTGAAGCAAGATAATACCCTAACACCTCTAGGTATTCCATTTAAAGTTATAACACAGGACAAGACTAATTAAGACCTCTCTGCACAGCAACGATATTTTTTAATTTAAAGAGTCAAACTTCAGTTTTTCCCCCCAAATTGGAGACGTCCCCCTTGTTTTGGACTACCCAACAACATATACACAAGATCGTACCGTCTTGAGATTTTTCTCTCAAGAACAGATGTTGGGGTTAAGAGGTAGACAAGTTTTGTTCCGGACAGAAGTTAGCGAAGAAAAATGTATACATCGATCTGTGCATCTACACATCTATGATTCACACTTCCTTTGACTACAAGCCACATGGATGACTTGTCAGCATCTAACCTTGACGATCTATCAACATCCAAAGCTTTTAAGTCCACTGGGAATAGTTATACACATAAATCGGAACCAACGACTCCCTTTGGATAACCTCCACCCACCCTAGGGGCGTGAGAGAGCCTTCAAAAATCTTTATTGTGCGAGAAAGAATTTTTCCCTGCAAAATAGGTTTTTTAAGGCAAACTTACGACAACGTGATAGATGATAACAAGTTTTCTCAAGTACACATCTTTAAAATCTTCAGGACTGTTGCCAAGCGTTATGTGCGAAGATGGAGGTCTGGAGGATGCAACGATTGAAAAAAAAATCAAAATCAAACATCATAAATTAAAACTCTTATTCTAGTTGAAGCTTGTTCACTCTTACCATTGGTTACCCACAAAAAATAATTTCATTTTTGGAACCACTGAATGTTGATATTATCCAACAGAGGAATGCCTGGAAATTTAAATGGTTACGGCATTATTTTCGATGTTTTATAAAATTTGGTAATCTAGATTCCCCCTTCCATTCCTGAAGCGTTTCAAGCTTCAGCTTTCCTTATCCCAATTGTCAGATTTGACCTTGCTGTATTGACACCCTGGTCTGGCTGAAAAGAACCATAAAGGGTCTCTGGCTACAAGGAAATGCTTCATTTCACTCACCGGAAATTTGTCGGGAACTCTTCAAGTTTCATAACGGACAGTATGGCGGAGAAGCATCAGAGGATGGGTGCAAGCATGCTCGGTCATCGTGTCGGTGTGTTTAGGAGAGGGGCATTCATTGCCAGAGAGAACTTGACCACTAAGTAGCTAGGGTCTCCTCTCAGCTACTCCCGAAGTGAAACAACTGTAGATCTCTTGCAAATCCACAAATTACTCTCCCTGAAAAAGAAATAAAGTCTGTGGTAGATCAATTCTCTGTGAATACGTTACGTTTTATGCCATTATAAAATGATTAAAAAGGAATAATATGCCCAAATTTGACACGTTCGTCTTCTTTCGCCTACCGTGCAAACAACAGATATACGGCATTATCAATTTCAATTTTACGAAAGTTAAATCTCAGTTTTGAATCAAGAGCTAATTCGCAGTGTTGGTTACATACTAGCCAGGATAGTAGATTGATTGCCCTGTGATTGATGGCAGTAGCTCATTTTCGAACTCGGCTAATATACAGGCCAACCGGGTAATCCCAAAGGTTATGATGGGTGTATTGTTAATAAATTGGGAATTTAAATGGCTCTAATTCCCAGAAAAATGTAAACTATAAATGCAAATGTCGGGCTATGTTTGTTAACTTTGGCTAAACGCTAAAAATACAATATTTAGAAAAGCCTCTAATACCAGATAAAAGCTTTTTCCCGTCGAGAACTGTGAAAGCTCATTCGCGGAATGCCATGAAATGTTCTAGGCCAATTAGCAGTGTTTGAAACTACCCTTTTTCTCGCCTTAATCACGCGCTTCATCAAAATCTATCTTGAGTGTGCAATAGGAACATTTTAACTCCTCCGCCTGTAAACGTCCAAACCGGAAACGTAAGGTGACATTCCGACTTTATGTATCTGTGTGTCAGTCAAGGGGCTCAAAATTATTCCTGTGTGACTGCAAACAAACTGTCTGTTCATTGCGTTTTTGGTTTTTTTTTTGTTTGTTTTTTTAGATTTGTTGAGATTGAATTTGGAGTCATCCTGTGATTTACTAGATTAGACAAGATAACTCCAATCCAGGCAGTATATTATTGGTAAGATTTACACATAGCTTGCTCAGGGATAGCGGGAAGAAAACATTGTAATCGAAACAATGACCTCCAACTTACACCGTAATGCCATTCCAAATAGACATCATTTTTCGTGTCGCAATTTGACAAATTTAACAGTTTTTCAAGTAAAGAATGCTCGGGGTAGGGGAATTGAGACGGCAGGAACTAAAACCAGCTTCAGAAGCAAGACAGATTGGTAGACGAGCAGGAAAGGTGAAGTCATTTCCACTGGAGATGATGACAGAGTTTTTTTCTCACTAGATTCGAGTTAGACTTTAATACCAGCATCGGGTTAGCCGCGATACTTGCCTATGGATTCCAGGTGAAGATCTACCCCAGAGCTGTGGGGTAATGAAGATCCATATTTGTCGTTTCCCATTATAGACAACTACATTACCATGAGCTAAGCATTCAAATCACATTTTGGAAATAAATCGACAGGATATGGCCACAGACAAGGCATAAACTCAGACTTGATTCCAGTCTAACTGTCGGGAAGCTGTTGCTTATATTTGGGTCAGGGTTTCTTTTTCTCACCTCCAGGCGAGTCAACTGGACCATAGCATGGGAGGGGTTGTTGCCACGGGGGTGGGGAGTCGTTTCCTTCCTGGTCTGTATCCTGTAATAAAGGCTACTAACCGTGACCTTATTGCAGAACGTATGCAAACGAAACACGCGATAAACTATTTAAAAGACCGTTGCCTGACAACAGTAAAACAGTCTTCAGCCAGTCGTCGTCATTGTTTGGTTATAAGAGATTCATTCACGCAATGGTGGATGACAAGATCGAATTGAATAGGCTGATTCTTTGTACAATGACAAGGACACAATTTTACAGGGAAAGATGGTTTTCATAATTTCATCTCGTGAATTTGTTCCCTCAAATAAATTTTCTGAGAGCGTCCGAATTTACTGAGTACCTCTGGTAGACTTTGCCCATGCATGAGCCAGTAGCTTTATCTTATCAAGATCACCAGACGCAGAGATCCAGGGACTTGTTTCCCGTCATCAGCACCCAGGAATAAGGATCCATCGACCGTGTTTCCTTTTCCACTCCGCTGAGAATTCACTCCGGAAAACTCTTTACCACCTTTTGGTCAGATGTTTTCATTCTAATTTATGCATTGCTTTTTATAAGAATGAATTTGTTTCTATAGAAACATAAATATGGCCTTTGCAGGTACGACTCTAGATGAGTAACAATTACACGATCTCAGTAATAATATGGTCCCATGGCAGTGACCCTTTAATAAATACAATGTTTTGCTGTTTCACTTATGATTTTTCCTGTTAGAATTTGACATTTACAGCAAACTGCAATTCACAATGATGTTAGATGAGTCATGCAGGTTGTGATCCAATTACGATGGATTTTAAGCTCTTGTCTATGCTGTGTGGAATTCATTAAAATATCCAGGTACCCACAACAAGGGGAATTCCTGAGAAGTACGTGATTTCAGCTGGGGACTTCAAGCCAAGAAGGAAACTTGCTCAGCAAAATGTTATAATCCGCAACGGACTTCCTTCTGACTCATTGCAACGCAACATAACCGTCGCGTTTCTTGAGGCCTTGAATGGAGTAGTGGGATCTAACATGATGATTTTATCACAGAGAATTTGACGAATGGTCAAAAGACGTTGACTCCTTGGTCGTTATAGCATTCAAAGATTTGATTCCGTAAGGGCATTGTCGAGAGTATCCGCCCTGAGCAAAAGCACCCCCCCCCCCCGAAAAGAACTGTGTTGGTCGGGAGTGTTCATTTCATTGGTAGCGATGCGACCGCAACGATTGCATTTCTCAGTAGTTCGTGAACCAGCGATGCGCAGTTACTACCAAAGGAGCCTCTGTTGCTAGGAAAATTGCGGCGCCCATTTTTGGTCCAGCTCGAGACTCATTGTAGGATAAAACTGCTGTTATTGTTCGCTCGAATCTATAGGCAGGGCTGGAGTCAGTTCGGCAAGATTCGGCTTATCTAAATTTGCCTTTACTCGCTTGGGCTAAACTCGGCCAGACTCAAGTTAACCAAGTTCTGCTATAAACAAAGTCTGGGTTTAACTGACTCTGCTCGGTTTGACGCAGTTCGGTTTGACAGTGCTCGGCAACGCTCGGCAGCATTTCGCTCGGCTTGATTCCATAATTCTACGCGGCTGTAGTCGATTATTTGGATTTGTATTTGACTTGCATTTGAATTTCTCACTGCTCGATTCGGCCTGTTCTTGGCTCTGCTTGCTCAGTTCCACCTGCTAACTCAAGGTCATTCACTTCATACTGATTAACGGGTTGAATTTAGACTACTTTACACCCGTTAATGAAAGGGGGAAAACTTGAATGGATATCCACGTTGGCTCACTTCACTGCAGGTCATTTGCTGTCATTATCGACCTCAGTGCAGACGTCAGAACGAACTCAACAAATGGATGGTTTCCGGAAGGGGGCGATCAGAATGAGTGATAACTGTTGGGTTGTCATGGTTTTAATGACAGTCCACGGACATCTAATCTCATCATCTGACATTTCTCTTGAACAGGTGAAGATTAAGCTTATCCTAGCGTGACACAAAACCCAGTTTAGATACTACTGTTTTCAGAAAGTCCTACTTGTCACTTGCGTTGGTGTAGAGCGTTGCAATCTGACAAGTACTGGTGTGGAAAGAAAAATGAAGTTTGTGCTGGGAATACGCGTCACATAGCAAGTGTTGTTTTCGACCAATTTGTTAGGGCAGATAGTTAAAACCTTTTTAAAACTGCCAAAACAATATCATACCAATTTTTGTTTTATTTAATGAAATAAGAAAAATGCGTGGAAACGAACATTGATTTTCTTCTACTCTCTCCACAGCCTGTTACACAATTATGTACAAGGTCCGCCCAAAAGTGACATGTTTTGAATACTTATTGTAAAAATATGTAGGAAAATTAGTAGGAATCAGAGGATAATGTCCTGAGGCTAATCCAGATAAATACTTTAAACTTGACAAAGACTATTTAAAAGTTCGAAGCTATGGTATGATGCATTTAGTTATAAATGAAGTCCTAACAACGTAATAATAAAACATTACAACCGGAAATAACACTCAAGGTAAATACTTGGGTGTGATAGACTCAAGAGAACACGTGACAGTTCTGGACATTGAGGGGGCTGTACCTGTTGCATGGTCACTCCCGTAACCAGCCACATTCCCATGGGTACGATCTTGCCGCACTATGTTGGTTCCCACCATGCCTTGCGTAATACCCTTGGTATTGTACAATTTAAATATCCCACTATTTTAATTATATATGCACTCTACACCACTGATCTCCATTATCTGCTCCGAGCGGAACAAAAGAGGGCGTGTTTTTTTGGTACTCACCGCATAGGCGCGCCATGAGGCACGCAAGTATGTGCACGTTTACGCAGAGCATGCTCAGTACGCGTTACTAATTTACTCCGGTATGTATGGTCCAAAAGGTATAAATCCAAAGGTACTTTACACTTGATTAATCAGTTTTGCCCCCACTCAATTTCGTAAAGGGCACTGTGGCGCAAAAATCGACTCTGCTTCTGGTTTGTGCATTTCGTCGTCACTTCATTTACAAGAGACAAGTCTCCCCTCTACATGCACTCTATTCGTACCTCAAAATGTTCGATGACTTTTTTCCAACCAGGGTTTCTTCTTTCAGATCTCAAATGTTTACAATAGGTCTGAAAAGTAAATATTTTCATGCAGTAAATAATGCAATAAGCCTTGGCGCGCCAACCGAAACGGTTACTCCTTGGCTGTTATGCTGTTGGAATAGTTATTTTTGCTACTGCGGTTAATGTTGTTGTTGGTGTTGTTGTTGGTAGTGTTGTTGTTGTTGAAGTTGTGATGCATGGCTGTAGTGATTGCTGGCTTGTTGATACTGGATATTCGGGAACGGCTGTTGAGTATTCCGATGATAATGTTGCCCCTGGAGATTTAGTTGATGTGCATTCTGTAGGCTGAGTTGCGGCTGATTGGTAGATTCTTGTGGACGCGGCTGGCATCTAATCCTAGTATTGTTGTTGTTTTGGCCATTTTGTGGACTGCAATAATATAACAGCAGAAAGTGTAGAATAAATGTATTCAAAGTGATTTATCTTTTGAAAAAAAATCAAGGTATCGTTTAACTTTCAATCTAGGGAGGGAATGTAATTGGCGTTATTTTATTACAGTAGAAACTAGGAGACATTCATATAGGTGGACGGCAATAATACAATAAATTTTAAAAAACCCATAGTTTTCTCTTTGCAGTAGTCTAACTTACAATTGGTTCCGCTGGGCGAACAAAATGCACGGATCTTCTAGCATAACGATCGGTTGAGGCTGTCCGTGTGCCGCAGGCTGCATCATCGGGATTTGATCTTGCTGATTCCCGGTTACGAACGGTTGCTGTGTTATCTGGTCCTGCTGACGCCCGTTTAAGAATGACTGTTGTAGCTGCATCATTTGAAGTTGACCTTGCTGTTGATTGTTCCCAAATGACTGCTCCGGCTGCTTGGCCGGCATTGGCTCCTGTTGGCGCCCGTTTACAAATGCCTGTTGCGGGTGCATCATCGGCAAAACCTGGTCCGGTGGATGTCGACCATTCACGAATGGTTGCTGTACGTGATTCGGCATTCCTTGCATGGGGTGATGCTGACGAGGATGCTGGGGATTCGGAAACCTATTCGTAGTCCAATTGGCAAGAGGTAAGTTAATGTAAGGGACTTGGTTGGGAATCTGTGGCGGAATACCAGGTCCAGGGTGTCGATGACGGAACGCCGAGACAGCCGCTGCAGTACCGGGACGTGGGTGCCACAGAGCGGGGGCAGGGATACCGGGCGGCGCACCTCCTCGTCCGTAACCCGCTTCAATACTCGACATCACCTGCTCTTGACGAAGTGGCGGCCCACTTGCTTGCTGGTGTGGCATCTGGTGAGTATGAAATGCAGATCCAACCTCCTGCTGTCCTCCTGGATGTGGCACCACCAGGAGTCTTCCAGAGAGTTCCTTGTCTGGGAGACTGCTGAGCTTCTCACTGTTGTCACAAGTTGCCTGGATATCTCCGTCTACCGTCGGTCCTGTGTTTCGGTTGTTGCCTTCTGTTGTTTGTTGGGTTCTTGGAGGAGACTGATGTCGATGATGGACCACTCCTTGCTCGATGACAGGAATCGGATGTTGCTCACTCCGAAATGTCTCTGCTTTCTGGTTCGGTGGCTTTGGTGTGCCTCTCCGCTCTTTCGGCACACGCAACTCTCCTTCATTGTTTTCTTGTACTGGTTTCAAGCAATCCTTCTCTTTTCCTTCTGTGCGTTTTTCCTTTGCAAGAACGTCCCTCTTCTTTTGCGCCACGTTTTGGTTCCGAGAAATGCTTTCTTTCCCGCCAATTTTTGTTGTTATAGTTGTATCCTTACCACGTCTACACGCTGAGTCTGAAGCCTTTGGCAAGGGTTTACTTTTTGGCACGAATGGTTCAGCTTTGACGTATTGTTCCATGAGGGACGCGAGTTTAGCATTGGCTTCAGCCACGTTCTCTTTGGCCGAAGCGTTGATACATCGGACGTTCTTACTTGTTTGCTTAGCTGCGTTGTTTCCTTGGTTTTTGTGCCTCTTTCCACCAACTTGACAAGCTGCTGAGATGGTAGATGAATCTTTGGTGTGATGAGATTCTGATGGAAGTTTTACTTTCAATGCAGAGTTTTCCTGCTTACCTTGCTTGTCTTGCGATGCAGATTTGTGGTTGCGATCGTTCGGAATAACGATTTCTTTTCCCTGTTTTCTGTCTTGCGTTTTGTGCACATCGAAGCTTTTCCTATCCGTCTTTTGCAATCTCTTTGCCACATCTTTCGCTGTTTCCTCCTCATTTGTCGTATCAACAGCCATAGGGAGGTACACTGGAGATACCAAAGTTGTCAAATTCAACGGTGACGAAAGCAATCCTTGTTTCTAATTCAGGGGGATAACATACAAATATTTAAATACAGGCACAGGGAATTTGCACCTTTCAAATTTAAATCGCTAGTAAAAAATCACTTGAAGCGTCTTTGAATCGCAGAGATGATCCCTCACTGAATCAATTTTGGTAATATGATGAGATATACGAACATCCTTGAATGTCTCAAGATCATTCATGATGAGTTTGGTTGATGTCAAAAATTGAGGATTTGATAACCCCTACTCCATCCAGTCAAAGAGTGACTCTTAACCTTGATTTCTTCCTCAATGCTTGTCCAGGAAACGTTGAGTTGCGGTGACCATAGCCGACTATCTCGCCCGTACCTCCCCCTGCTGTTCCATATTCTTCTCCTTCTCAGCGATTCATGGGCTCTCCTCCAAGACATTTTTGGATGGTTTAACCTGACTCGGTAGAAAGTTAAGGGCGACTTGTCTTTATTCTCCTTAGTGATCGAGCGCTCAGGCTGAAAATTACATCTTGAGAAATGGTTGATGACGATTTATATTTTACTTCATAATCGATATGTAAGGCCTGCAGACTTTAGAAAAATCAAAATCACAATATCAACACACGTAAAAACTAGACAATGTAAAATAAATGAACGTTATTCAGCATGTTGCCCTTCTATACTGTCTGTACCTGTGGTACTGTCTGAAGCAGATGGCATCTCTCCATGTTCCTCTTTGACTTTCCTGATTCTCCGCCCTTCCATCGCTCCCCGAATCACCCCTCCCTGGAGACCCTTTACCTTGCAACTTCTCGCAGTCCATGGGAGGACTTAGAATCTCAGATTTATACCCATCCATCCCCCATTCCTCTGTACCATCACATGGTGCTACAAGTGTATCGCTAGATGTCACTGATGAGGAGCCCTTGAGTGTGGAGGAATCGTTGGAACTTCCTGGGCTAATATCAATGGTCATCTCTCCTTCGTCCTCAAGGCTGAAGAGCAGTTCCTCAGGGATGCCATCTGCCATCTTGCACCGGACAAGATCCGGGGAAGAATGCTTCAGATGGATGGAACTGTACACAACACCACTCAGAATATGATTTTGAGCTGTTGTCTCAGTAAAAAAATTTAATTAAAGAATCTTGGAGATGTTGGTTGCATGGAACTAAAGAAAGTAGGAGTGTAGCCTAATACAACCGTGCTTGCTTGAAGTAGCCTGTACAACACAGTACAATGGTCACCTGTTTGCTTTTGTGTAATGCTGATGTGGATGTGCAAAATAGTTGGCGTAAAACAGGCGGTCTTAGGACCTCCAACATTTTAAACTTACATAAATGGAACTATGTAACATGAATAAAAGTGTAGAATGCCATATTTTTTTGGAAACCAACTCACCCTTCTGCCAAAGTGGTGGTTGCTCTGTCCAGGGCATCTGTCACTTCAGCCATGATATCATCAATGGTTGTCATAACAAATCTCTTATCTGTGTCTCGTCGCTGGCGATGTAGAATGTCACTGTGGATATCTAAGTGGTCCATGACGGTTTTCCACACCCTAGTGTCGTGGACTGTTGCTGTGGGGGGCGATCGGTGGTAAAGATCATCCCCGATACCAGTAGGAGTCGACCACGCACGATGATACCTTGACCGTTGGTGGTGGAAGCCATTTCGCAGTAAGTTGCTTACCTTGGGCATAATTTCATCTGCGGTTAAAATTAATGTACAAGAAAGAAAAAAAAAATAAACGACTTTCAGGCCAACAGCAGTACATGGCTCTTTTATTATGAGAATAAGTTCAAGAGAACGAGTTTCCAAAACACGCGCGCGTAGAGTAATTCCCAATACGCGCCCATTCCGGCGTTATTGGACTAACATTTAAAACCCTTGAAGTTCAAATGAATTGAGAAAAACGTTATTTTTTGCATGTTTAGTTAATATGCTGTTGCGAATAGTTTTATGTGATATTGATGTGAAAAAAGGAAACCCTTTACATCTTACACGATAAGCGTAAAGGAAGCCCTCTGTTGACGGATTTAGTTTTGTTTTCATTTAGCGTGTTGAAATCGAGGCTGTAATATACGATTGCATTATTAAAATGTACGTTAACCAGACGTCGCCCATTTTGGATTGCTGTGTAGCTAGTGCTAGTGATCACGTAAAATTCCATCGAGAATCATCTGGCCCTTTGAAGGCCAAATATTCAATATTTCTACTCATCTGTATAGATTAAACATTAAATAAGGTATTTACCAGTTTTCGGAACACATCGTTGCTGAATAATCCGGTGAACACTGACCAAAGTGATCAATCTCAGACTAGTTGACTGCCGGATTTTTGGAGAAAATGGCCTGCGCAACACTGAAACGGACACTCGATTTCGATCCTCTACACAGCCCAGCCGCCTCTCCTAAAAGACGAAGATGTACCCCTCTCTTGTCTCCTTCATCACCAACATCAGCCATGTCCTCGTCATGTCGACAGCCGTCAGCATTTCCTCCAGTTACGCCAAGGATGTCGCCGGGTAAGTTTCCTTGTTCGCCATGTTGTTTCACCACCACCGACCATGTACCACTGCTTTGTGATGCGACGATCAGC